>NC_083345.1:21820531-21983396 GCF_019175385.1 Lycium barbarum | reverse complement strand
CTTTCATTTATACCCTCAACTGAAACGTTGATCGTCTGAACCCCCGAACATAAGATTAACTGTGTCATTTGAACCCCTCGTGCCAGCTGGGCACACGGTGCAGCTCACTTGCTGTGACATGAAAAAACAGACCAATAAAAATAAGCCACGTCAACAAAAAATAATTAATTTTAAGAAAAATTAATTTTAAAATCTATTTAAATAATTTTAAAAAAAATCTAAAAAACCCAACCCATCCTTTCCGATAGCCCACTTCACCGCCGCCACTACCTCCGCCGCCCCCCCCTTCCCCGCGCCGCCGCCGCTTCAAAATCTATTTAAATAATTAAAAAAAATGGTGTCGTTTTTCGTCGGAGATTTGTTTAAATAGTTTTGAAGTGGAGCAGCGGCGGAGGCAGTGGCGACGGCGAAGTGGGCTATTGGAGATGATGGATTGGGTTTTTCATTTTTTTTTAATTATTTAAATATATTTTAAAATAAAATTTTTGTTAAAATTAATTTTTAATGATTAAAAATTTTAAAAAACAAAAAATTTGGTCTCTCACGCTCTGTCACAGCAAGTGAGCTGCACGCGTGTGCCCAACTGGCACGAGGGGTTCAAATGGCACAGTTTATCTTATGTTCGGGGATTCAAATGATCAACGTTTCAGTTGGGGGGTCTAAATGAAAAATCAGGACAAGTTCAGAGGTCCATCTATGACTTTGGCCTATAAAATAATAAATTATGTCTTGGTTTTTCAAACTACATAACTTACAAGTAAAAGTGGACATATATTTTTAGTATAATGGACAAATAAAAATGGACGGAGGGAGTGTGTTATAAAAATTTATGTTATCCTATAATTGTTAAATTCAATTTAAATCACTTTACTACTTAAATTGTGATGGAAATTTCGTAAGCACTGCTTAGAAAAAACATGAAATTTATGATTTATTTTTGAGACTTGCAGTTTATCTAATTCTACAATTACTTACGGGGTGTATTTACCTATTGAAGAGTTTTTTTTTATTTTTTTATTTTGATTGATGTAATTCCCTTATTGAAGATGTTATTTACTTGTGCAAATTCATTTTTTAATATACATAAGAGATGCAAGTCTCTTGGTGAAAATGTTGATTTTGCTTCTGTTAATAGGTGTGATTCCTTGTTTAAGATGCTAGTATTGTTCGTTTGTTGATTTTTGAGATGTAATTTCATATTTGCAAATATAAAAAAAGCCTATTAAGTTTACCCGAATAAACTAAAAAGAGATAAACCTGATCCAAATACACATTCTTAATAAGATGTATATTGAAGAAAATTGTGGCACCCGCTACTTTTAAATCCTAGATCCGCCTCTACATATAAGAAACTTAAAAGATCTAACTTGGGAAAAGGCACAGGCATCAGGAATCACAATAATACCACCATGGTGTGTAAATTTCAATGTGAAGAGATCTGATTTACATATCACAAATAGATATGTGATTTTTATACGATTAATTCGAACTAAACAATTGAACAGACGGAGAAACACAAAAGAAAAAGTGAATCTATTAAAATTAGAGTGAATCCCACTTTACCCTCTAACATTTAAGGGTTGAGAAACGATACCCCCTCACATATTGAATGAAAACGATAACCCCATATCCAGTATTTTCCGGTGAGAATAAATAATTAATTTCAAAAAAATCATAAAAGTCACTAAACTAGTCATTGAATTGAGATTTAATCTTTGTTAAATCCTACCTATATTTTTCTCTATATGTCCAAGTTTTGAATCTTTCGTCTATATATATATATATATATTAACATTTAAAATTAAAACATAAAATTTGGTGGACTGGAAACCAAAGAGAAGATAATTCAATTGCTTATGCAAAATAGTGCTAAATAGTAATTATTAAATTTATCAATATATCTTACGACAAGTAACAAGAGAAAGTTTCTATTTATATTTTGGACGAATTCAAAATCACGACTAAAATCATATATGATATTATTTTGATTAAACGTAAGATACTAAATGAAAAAGGAAATAATTAAAATATCATAGTAAGAAAAACAGAATGAGAAAAGGGTTAGAGAAATGTGTGTGTGTGTACACACACATATTCATTATGAAATAAATCTAAAGATTAAATCAAATAATATTTAAAAATATTTAATTTGTTTCCTTTAATTTCACAGAAATATCGTTAATTTGAGTATATTATATTGAAAATTAGATGATACTTGACATTTTGTTATGATACAATGCACTCAAACAAGCAACATCACAATGTAACATAGATTAGTGTCTTTTAATATCATCTGCTCGCGCGGGTACTAATACTAGGCTGTATTTAGATTGTTGAATAATTAAGATCTTGGCCCTCTAGTCCCCCAAACCAAAATAATAATAATAATAATAATAATAATAATAATAATAATAATAATAATATAGCTTGAAATTTATTAATAGAATTTTTCAAGTGGTTGTTATACATTATTTTCAAAAGAATAGGTGAATGGGATAATAACAAGTGGTTGTATTTAATTTTAGAAAGAAAAAAAAAATTATTAAAAACAAAAGATTCTTACCGAAAAATATTGGATAGAAGGGTTATCGTTCCCATTCAATATGTGAGAGTGGTATCTTTTCCCAACCCTTAAATGTTAGGGGGTAAAGTGGGATTCACTCTTGAATTGACCTTGCTGTGCAAAAGAGATAGGTAGTTAAAAGATTGTTATAGTTCAAGGAATTTGATTTGATTTGATAGTTTTCTTATCATTTTCTCAAAGGGGGAGTATGATAGTTATTCTCCACCATTTTTCTCGTTCGGTGGTTTCTTTGAAGGTAGGAGGGTCATCAATCAGAATATAAAGAGATAATCACAATGTAATTCACATATAACTTTTATAAGATATTTTGTATACGGTAAAAATCGGACATATGTTAGAACCGATAAGACCAGAGATCGAAGGAAAAGAGGGAAGATCGTCATCTGGTCCGATTTCTCCATAGCCGAATTGATCGTGGCCGTTGATCCGAATTGATCGTGGCCGTTGGTCCGAATTGATTGTGGCCGTTAGTCCGTTTTGGCCCGGTCTCTATGCCACCGATGGTTCGGGGACTCTTCCCGAGGGTTCACCACCGTTGATCCGGACAGCCGTTTGCCCGTGTATCCGTTGGTCCGTTATGACCGTTGCTGAAGTGCATCAGTGGTGTCACATCGTGGTCGGCTACCAACTATGCGTGTGTCAGACGGCGCCGTCAGTCCAATCCCACAAAATCCGTGCAGGGGCTGTCCTTTTTATTGCTATTTTATTAATTCATATTGTATGAGGCCCATGGGCTCACTGCTATTAATAGGGTATATCCACCTCCCTTAAAGTGGTTGGCTCCTTTACCTTCCAAGAATATTTATAATAAAAGAGCTCATATACACAATTTCTCTCCCTCAATATTTGATCCGGCCAAGGCCATTTATTTCCATTTATATTGTGCTTCTTCCATTAAGTATTGAACGGAGCTTCTAAATGTTCATGTCCATAGCAAATCGAGCAGATTATCGTTATTAGCCGTTTATTTACTAAATACTCACACGCTTATTTTCCACTATCAAACATATATCAAGATCCAAGCACATATCCTATACCCGCATACAAATTCAATTAATTTTCCAAATTCGGGGTAAACATATTTAACTATAATAAAAGTATTTGATTAAGTCTAAAGTTTCTAAATGATGAAAAGAAAATAGTAAATTGAAATCAAAGCTCTTTGAATTTGAAGACTAAAATCTCTTCGTATATACTTAAAACCCAAAAAAAAAAAAAAAATGATTAGAACAAGGAAAGGGAAACAAATTAGTATTTCGCTATTGCCCCTTTTTTATTGAAAACACATATCCACTTTTAGTAGAAGTAAACAGTACCGATTACCTAATTATTGTGTAAAATGGAATATCTTGAGCATATAAGTGACACGAAGGGCGTTGAAGCAGATAAAAAGTATTTGTATTAGTGAGTTATCCAGTTTATAAATAAAAGTAAATTTTGTATGCTTATGTATGGAAAATTAACTTCTACTGACTTAAATTACAAAAAGATCCTTTTTATAATTTAATTAAAAATTTATAACTGCGCGAAGCCCGGATAAATTCACTAGTAAGTAAAGAAAGTTAGCAAAGAAGTTACGTTTTAAAGATGGAGGAAGAAACTCGGGAATTCAGATGATTTTTGTAGCAACCCGACTTTGATTGTGATATTTAACGCTTAATTTTCTGTTTGGAAGCTTGGTTCAAGTTATATCTACTATTTGGAACTTGTTTGAGGGATTCGGTTGGGACCCAAGAGGTTCGGGTGATTTTTAATACTCCCTCACTTTTACTTGTTCAATATGATTTTTTCACATTCTTTAAGAATAATAATTGATATAGGTATTTTACAACAATCTACATATTAATTGATATTTAGTATTGAGTTTTGAAAAATGATTTGGTGAATAAGTAATTAATGTCAAGGATAAAACATTAAAAAAAAAATACAATGTAAAGAAACTGGAATCCCTGCAAGAAGGGTATAGACATCGAGAAAAGAACATATTTGCAAAATAAGCCGCCCTCCACTCGATAACAATGCTTTCATCTCCTACCACTTTATTTTATACTCTATCCAGAAGATGAGAAATTTGACTTTTCTTGATATGCTAAAAATGACAAGTAAAAGTAAAAGTAAAAGTAAAAAATGAATTTTTAGTATAGTGAACAAGTAAAAGCGTGTAGGGATTTAGTAGCTCAGTTGGTTGTCTACCTGAACTTTCACCTTGTTAATGAAGGTTCAAATCCCCATTATAATCCCCTCTCCATTTCGCCTTCCCCTACGCCTTCTGTAATAAAAACAATTTAAAAAAAAAAACAAGTAAAAGTGTATGAGTAGATACTATTTTTATTTTGAGAAATATTAGTTCCCTCCATTCACTTTTACATATTCACTATACTAAAAATAAATTTTCATTTTTTACTTATCAACTTTAACATATCAAGAGATTATTTTTTTTTCTTCTTGTTTTACCATAACATTAATTAGTCATTTTCAAATTATTTTCTTACTTTATTGAGTTTATATACTAATTAATATGGAGATTATGGTAAAATATATACTTCATTTATTAATTTTTAATGGACGTACAAGGTCAAAAGTGGACAAATAAAAATGAACAACGGAGTATAAGTTAATACTCACTCCCCCATTTTTACTTATCATGTATAGACTCGACACACCCTTTAAGAAGCCAAGCATACTTTAAAAGTTATGTAACCACTAATAATTTCTTAAAATTTCTAATTCAATAATTAATAATATGAGTAAAATAGGTATGAAATAATAAATTATCTCTTGATTTTCAAAAAATGAACGAGTAAATCTATTTTTAGAATACTGAGACAAGCAAAAATGAAACAAGAAGCAATAATTTCTTCACCAACTGTAACTATGCAACAGTTTCAGTGTCGTCTCCTTGATGACGCTGTCCAACTGTTCGATGAAATGCCCACAACGAGATTTAGCTTCATGGGCCTTTATTTTTACTGCACACAACGAAGCCAACCAACATCAGAAAACACTCGCCCTCTTCCCAAACATGTTTTTTGATAGTCTTTGGCCTGACCATTTTTCATTTTTCCTAGCATATTTAACAACGGCAGATCCAGGATTTTCACGATTTCAAAAAATAAAAATTAGTTCTTAGGAATTTGGACATGAACCTCAAGGTGAATTTTGAATCACCTAAATCACTGAACCAACACCTGGTCTTGTATTCAGGGATTCAAAATATATAAATGTACATAAAAAATAAAAAAAAATTACGTACCTTATATATATAGGGTAATTGTTTGCCGAAGGGGTTCGGGTGAACACCCTCCCCCTCCCCTAGATCTGCCCCTGATTAATTTGTTAAGGCTTGTGCTAGCTCGTGCTTTTTGGGAGTTGGCAAACAAGTGCATACCCAGTTTTTAAGATCGGTGTTTTCTCATGATGATGTTGTAAGTCTTCCCTGGTGGATATGTATTCAAAATGTGGATTGCTGGATAATGCAAAATCTGTTTTTGACTCGATTTTGGTTAAGAATTTGATTTGTTCGAGAGCAATGATATCGGGGTAGGGCCGTTGTGGGAGGAAAAATGAAGCTATTGAGCTTCCAGGGAAGTTGACAGAAAAGAATTTGCAATGTTGGACTGCTTTGATATCTAGTTTTGTGCAAAATGGGAACTTGATTGATGCTATTGATGTATTTCTTGAAGTAGAAGAGAAAGTGTTGATATGAAGGAACCTTTTATTCTTTCGAGCATAGTAGGAGCTTGTGCTAACTTAGCAGCACTACTGCTTGGGAAACAAATTGCCTCGGTTATGCATCTAGTTTGTTTGTTAGCAATGCCCTTGGTGATATGTATGCGAAATGTAGCGATATTGTGGACGCGAAGAAAATAATTGATAGCATGTTAACAAGAGATGTTGTATCTTGGACCTCAATTATTTTCGGGATGGCACAGCACGGGCAAGCTATTGAGGCACTATCCTTATATGATGGTATGATCTTGACTGGCCTAAAGCCAGATGAAGCAACTTTTGTTGGATTAATCTATGCTTGTGACTATTGTACGTTGGATTAGTAAACAAAGGTAAGAGTCTTTTCAAATCCATGATTGAAGATTATAAGTTTATTCCTTCTCTGCAGCATTATACTTGCTTGTTAGATCTGTTTAGTCGATCAGATCACCTTGAGGATGCTGAGAACCTTCTTAACACGATGCCATTTCAGCCTGATGAAGCTGTTTGGGCTGCTTTATTAAGTGCTTGTAAGCAACATGGAAATACTGAAGTGGGAGTCAGGGTCACCAATCGCTTACTAATTCTCAGACCAAAAAATCCTTTAACTTGTATACAGTCAAATACATATGCTGTTGCAGCTTTGTGAATCAATTTATCTAAGTTGAGGAAGTTGCTGGAAAATTTGGAAGTTAGGAAAGAACCTGGTTACAGTTCTATGATTCGGGAAAAGAAACTACGACATTCTTTGCTGGAGAGGCATTGTATCCTATGAAGGATGAGATATTTCAAACTCCTAAATGAGTTTGATTCTGAGATGAGGAAGAGAAGTTATATTCCCGACACCACTTTCGTTTTGCATGATATGGGACAGCAAGAGAAGGAAAGGCAGCTTTTTTGGCACAGTGAGAGATTGGATGTGGCTTATGGAGTTCTGAGGACTGTTCCTGGACCAGCAATAAGGGTAAAGAAAAACCTTCGAATTTGTGGTGATTGCCACACCGTTATTAAATTTATATCAAGCATTACAAATCGAAATGTTGTCGTTAGAGATGCAAATAGATTCCATGACTTTGATGACGGGAGATGTTCATGCAACGACTTTTGGTGATTGTATCTATCGCCCTCGAAATTTTCCAAGTTGCAAAACTATTTGACTTCCATCCTGAGAGTCCTTGAGAGACGATTTAGCTGTCCTTTAAAGGTATCAAAATCTGGTGCTGAATCTTATTTTGTATGGGATCATAACCAAATACCTAGAGTTAATTCCTAAGGAAATTTGACATCTCCACCAATGTCTTAGAGGGCCTATTATTATATTTCTAACAAACTTTACACTTACGGGCTACAGCCACTGTACAAACATATCCCTTTGAATTTGATGTCTTACAGTTCCCACATTTTTCCATTTTTGATGGATTTTGTGGCATTGTTAGTACAATAGTACTTTGGTACCCAATTTTTAGAATTTAAGTCTAAAACGAGGGCATGCTTTGAAGGAAGTCTGGTGCCCACAAGGGTGGAACTCAATTTTTAGAAGATTATTACATGATTAGGAGGCGCCAAGTATAACAGAGTTCTTTAAAACTTTGGATCAAAGCAAGGGCCTGCAAGAGGGTGCAGATACACTGAGATGGCAAAACCATTCAACTAGAGTTTATATAGTTAGTTCAACTTGGCTTCTTCGCTACTTTATTTTCTTTCCATACTTGATTTTGTTATGCTTTACTTGAGCCGAGGATCTATCAAAAACAGTCCCTCTACCTTCACAAGGTAGGGGGTAAGACTGCATACACACCACTCTCCCAGACCCCACTTGTGGGATTACAAACGGCTATGTCGTTGTTGGTGTTGTTAGTTCAACTTATAAGGATGTGAATCAGGTAGGATCACTGGTTACATTTTGGCCATGGAAACAACTTTGGAAAGTTAAGGTGATCTGCTTCTCCTAGGTTGGTTGTTAGAGAAGTGAGTGAACTCATGATAATCTTAGAAAGAGGGAATACAATTGTATGCAAGATGTTGCTTGTGTAGGCATGAGGCAGAGACAATAAGTCGTCTGTTATTACATTGTAGAATTACAAGCCAGTTATGGATTTGTGCATCAATCTCAGAGGTTCTAGTTGGACAATGCCAGGAAGAACTCCTCAAGTTATAGCATGCTGGAACAGAGATGGAAACTGCAGCAGAAGCAAAGACAGATGAAATTGTCCCTGACATTTGAATCAAATTGTCAAAAAGGTATGATTAATAAATGGTAGCGGGAAAGGTTCATAAACAATAAGGATAGGTCCAACTTGAAATAAGCAACCTGAAGTCCTGCATTTTTAACAAAGATGCAAGAGGATAATTGGAAATAAAATATTGAATGTACACAAATAGGAATGCAATTGAACATCAGTATAAGTCTAACGGACTTAATCAGTAGCAGACCTATGATTTTTAAGTCTAATCTAATTCATTCTCCAATTGAAGCTAAAATGATGTAGTCAACTCAATATACAATAGAAGACACTATCTTCCTAATTGCCATCATATCATTGGGATCCCATCTCAACTTCTTTTTGCAAAAAATTGCTTGGAACACATTTAGTTTGGAACCCAGTCCGATGGTGCAGTTATTGTTATGTTATGTACGGTATAAAACTTGAGATATCTATAGAAATTCATAAATTTCAAATCTTGAATCTGCATGTAAAAACTCTAATTATAAAAAAAAGATTTGTTCGCATGCTTTAATTCAAGCAAATCCGGCTATATAAATCTTCATTGTCCATGTCGCTCTATTTAAACCCGTCCAATCCAATACTATAAAAATTAATTTCTCTAGTTTTAGAAGTTCTCTACGTACATTTTCTACTGCATATAAATCTCAACAAGACTAAAATTGGACCTAAAAAAAATATACTAACATGACAAAAAGCTAATCCTAATTAATAGGATTAATTAGATCTAATCGAGTACTAGTCATAACAAGCAGCAGATTTTAGTGTTTGTACATTATTCAGTTGCTAGTTTCCATAGCATCTAATTTGGGAACTTTTTTTTGGTAATGGTAGTGTTCGATCTAACTTACATATGCCTAGACGGTTCTAACTGCTATATCCCGCTAGTATAGGGACCATGTAACTTTATTCTTCAAGCTTAGACAAATGAAAAAAAAATCACCAGATATTTTTGTCTTTGAATTATGATCTCCTGTAATTTTCATCTCATTTCATTGACCACTAAAACATATTATGAGATGCACTCTAAAATTAAAATATTTTTAAATATGTAAAATATTTCTTTTAACCAAAAGAGCCGTGTAAAATGGACTAGAGGAAATAATAACAACAACAATAACATACCCAATTGGATCCCACAACGTGAGGTCTGGGGAGGGTAAAGTGTACGCAGACCTTACCCCCACCTTGGAAGGTACGGAGGTTGTTTCCGAAAGACCCTCGACTCAAAAGAAAACAAGGAAAACAAGCGAAACAAGGGAAAAGAGTCAGATACGGATACGCAAATTAAAACCATGTGAAAATGAGGACTAGAGAAAATAATATAAAAAAGAAATAGAGAAAATAATATAAAACACACCTAAACTTTCACTCGCTTGTATTAATACACGTCTGGATGCCGAGTTGATCAACTATTCATTTTTCATTTTACCTACCTAAATTAACATTGAGGTATGTAATACGAAGGGAAAAAGTGATACTCTGTTTACATATGTTTTGGACCATTAAATCAGAGCTGCAATGTGTTGAAGAAATAGTAATAAATTGTTGGGGACCTTCCAATGCAACGAGGTAGCATTTTGAGTTTTGACTGAGATTTCACAACGTCCGCACAAAGTCTTTTCTGCTTCATATTAACCCCCCACGCCAAAATCCCAAACCCCCACCCCCCAACCCCACGCCCCAAACCCCTACCCCCTAAATTCCCAACCCCCCAAAACTCCATCTCCTATCTTTTCCTCTCTTTAGAATTTTGTGTCTGTTCTTTTAACGTATTTCTTCTTTCTTCATTGATTGACCAGATATTAATGTAGCTAATACCCAGATCTGACTTCTAAGGAATCCTATGCCTTACCCTCTACTCTTTCTTCTATTCCTCTTATCCCTTTTTTTATGTATTCAATAAATTTCCCATAATTCTCACAGATCTGAGTTTCCCATTTCCATTTTCTTTTCTTGCTAAAAATTCTTCCTTTTCTTTAACCCCTTTTTCATTCTCCAAGAAATTCATCATTATTCACCATAAACAAAGTCTCCAATTCTTGGATTCCCTTCTTCAATTGTTTGTATAATTCCATAGGAAATTGTCTTATTTTAGTTGCAACATATGAATGGAAAGCGCCAATAGTAGTCTAAGAACATTGATGTTCAATGATAAAATCGATACCCCAAACCTTGGAGATTTTCTTAGAGTCAAAGAAGACAACACCAACAACAACAATATCACAGGTCTCACGTTAGGTGCTGTATTGAGCAACAAACGAGAATCTTCTTCTTCTTCTTCTTCTTCTTCTTCTTTCCCTGTCAGCTCCAATAGAACTCTTCTTGATATCATTCGTGATGACCCCACAAACAGCAATAGCAGAAAAAACAAGAAATCTTGGAAACATTTCAGAAACAAACTACGTATCAAACCTGACAACATTTCCATTGATCAACAGCATAATAACAACAATCCCATAATGTCTCGTAGGTTGTCCCCTACATATCCTGAAGAACTTCCTGTTGAAAACTTTGGTCAACCTGAGAATGCTGGAGAAGAAATTAATGAACCTGTGAGAATGTCATTAATCGCGTTGTTAACAGAGAATGATGGAGATGGTTCAGCTTATATGATTGGAGATGAAGACGAAGAAGAAGATGAAGATAATGGTGATGATGATGATGAAGTTGCTGGTGTTGGTGCTGCTGCTGGTGCTGGTGTCGGTGTTGATGTTAGTGTCGGTGCTGGAGCAGAATATAATAATTGTTGTGTGTGTATGGTGAGACATAAAGGTGCTGCGTTTATACCATGTGGACATACATTTTGCAGGTTGTGTTCAAGGGAACTTTGGGTTCAAAGGGGTAATTGTCCACTCTGCAACAATTTCATACTAGAAGTTCTCGACATTTTCTGAATCAATTCATCAAAATTTCAACTTCCACAGTTTCAACATTAGCCTAAAAAAGCCATTCGGTGTACACAACATTCCGTGTTAGCAGGGTCAAGAAAGGACCGGGTGTGACTTAGATAGTCTAGTGGCTGATTTCACGATTCGAACCATGACTCGAGACTCCCCTGCAATATTAGCCTCTTTTTATTAATTTCATTTTATGGTATTTTCTCTTGCTCTTTGCTCCCTTCATCTTGTTGATTGTGGGAGAATGAAGTGCAGTTGGATTATTGTTACTACTTCATTTCATCTGTCTCTTGTTTTTATATCCCTTTGTGAGTTAAGCCATATTGACTAGGATTATGAGTTAGTGACTAATTTAGTGATGGCATAATAGGGTAATGGTCCTTGGTGTTACCCCTATCCCTATGTGTATATTGTACCTCTGTCTTGTATGGACTATTCAATGTATGAATAGGAAAAAGAGAGAGAAGAAACAAAGGCCTTATCATTTGAGGTCACATGGATGTATTTTCCTCTCGTATATGGTATTGTAGAATTGTCTTTCTCTTCCTTTCTAGAAGTAGGAAAAAGTTAAAAGGGAAAATAGCTGTAGAGCTTGTGTTGACAAGGACTTGACAACTAGTCCAAGAACTGACTGGACCTGTGGACCATAGTGGGACCATTAATAATGTCTTACTCCTAATGTGGGACAGAGTAGATACTCCACTACGTGCAACCCAACATGTAATCATTTATGAGAAATCCCTCCACCACCACCTAATGGTATCTTAAAAATAGTTTCGTTCAAAAAAATTCATGCTAATATTTTGAAATTATTTTAAATAAACAGTCATTTATTAAATTGGTTTATTATAATTTCAATTTTCAAACTCTTTTTTAACTTAAATTAAAATACTACTCTCTCTGTCTCAAAATAAGTATCGTTTTAGCTTATTTCACGCCTGTTAAGAAAAATAATAAATACAATATATAGTTTACTAGGTTACTTAAATTTATTAGATATTTCTTGAGAATTGAGCACTATTAAAAAAAAATTCTTTAATATAAGGATATAGGTGGAAACTACTATTATTTTTTTATCTTGAATTCCTATAGCGATACTTATTTTTGGGATAATTTTTTTTTTTACTATAGCGATGCTTATTTTGAAACGGAGAGTAATTTTTTAAAATATCAATCAATCATGTTCAAATGCCTACAAAATTGCTGAAGGATGAAATTGTAATCCCTACTGTATAAGTATATACTGTTAGCTTCAATCCTTCTTCTAATTTGTTGCTTTACTCCTTAAAGGATAAAAGTGCATGTATGACAGCTAATGCAAGCACTCACGATCTTTAGTCGGTAAGATTCCTTTTCTAATTAGTATAAGTAGTAATAAGTTGCTTTACTCCTAACAGGTTGGAACTTGGAAATACACAAGACAGCTAATGCGGGTCCAACACGGTCTTTGAATCAACTTATGTAAATACAGCTAATCTTTTTTTAATACTATACACAAATATTGTCACTAATTTAAGATTCTAGTTGGACTTCTGCTTCGCTATCTCTATTTGTCTTTAGCCAGACTTTCATACTTGCTATTGCTTATTTTAATGCTTATGAAGATCAATAGGATGAGCCAAATAGATTAAAAAAATGCAGATTAAGCAGTTATTACCATTAATTAGCTGGTCTTCTTGTACACTTAATTTGGTAGTCACGTTGATGATGAAAGTGGCCGGCCAATTATAGATTGTTAAAGATCTAAAAGTAGGATTACTGGTTTTATCATCCAACGAACTACTGCCAACCAAATGATATGAAATGCTTTAAAATATGCACTAGCTAATTAGGCATTGAATGAGGAGTTGGTCAACCATCATAAATGCCACCTTTGGTTGGTTTATGGCAATATTGAAGTCATACAGTTATTGTAAATTAGTGTACTTTATCGCGCTTCGAGCAGTTATGAAAAATTCTCTTATAAACTTAAAGATCATAGATTTAATTTAAAAAAGTTTAAAATACAATGAATTGATGTATGTAAAATAACAGGTATAAACATTAATTCTTACATTTTGTTTAAATAATTTTTTTTCTACCAAAAAATTAAATCGTTCATATATACATGCAAAAAGATAGAACTAACATGCTAATAGCCTTAAATCTCTCCCTCAAAACGTGGACTTGATACAAAAACAAAGAAAATTAAAATTTTGAAGAATTAAAATCCTAAAAGCACAAAGTAAAGAAATTTAATAAAAAATATGAAAATAAAAATACTGATTAACTAAACAAATAATAAAAATAAATACGCACTAAAAAATAGTCCTACTCTCACTAATAACTAAAGAATGATATTATAATAGATAAAAAATTTGATGAAAATTTTCATGATATGTACACGGAGGCAGAATAGAACTTTAAGAAAAGCGGATGGACCTGAAAAGAAAAAAACAAAAGGATAACTAAAAAGAATACTACTTTGATAAATTCATACTGTGAGTATAATTTTCCTCCTAACAGTGACTAAAGTCACCACTCTGATGACTTCAAAATCTCCAGAAAATTGGCATGATGTTCAAAAACATAAAAGCACTAAAAGGAAGTGAAACTCGAAGGAAAGTATGTGTAAAATTGACTAAGAAATACAAAAATGAGAAAATGAAGAAGGAAAATATTTTGCTGAGTATAAAACACAGAAAAGAAAAAACAGGGGAGAAAGAAAATATTTTTCTTTTACTAATAAATTTAATACAAATTATTCATATTAATTTTTGGGCAAAGGGAACAGAATCAAAACAATTAAATAAGGCAAGCATAAAAACGAACCCAAAAACAAATGTATAAGGAAAACGATACGCAGAATAGAAAATAAATCCAGATATAAGCTTCTCATACCTTGTTGTAAGCCGCTAGTTCCAAGTTGCCTTTGCTAGCATAGAGCACAAGCGTGTGGACATGCTGTTTGAGCCAAAAAAATACCTGTCCTTCCCTTCATTCTAAATTTTGTTCATAAATAATAATTTATTGTTGTTAATAATAAACACATTCTCTCTCTTTCAAATTGCCGCCTTCCACAGCAAAATAGTCGTAGAGAATAGTGTCACGTCCTTAGTCTTCAACTAAGCGCACGTGCGACACTTGACAACTCGCTCACGTTCTTACACAAGTTGTTCACGATCTTGCTATGCCAAGTCAGCATAGATTACTACACTCAAGATCGCTAAGGAAATAGTAATTAAGAAAGACAAGAGAAATTTGCTAGAAGAAAGCTTTTTATTATAGAAGACTTGATTGATTTTGCTTAATGGTTTACAAATGAATGACCCTCCTATTTATACTACTCACCTAGAGACTAATATGTAAATAATAATTATTATACAAGTCCCTACATATTTACTAATAAGCCCCTATTCTAGAAATCTCTACACAACTAAAGTATTCCAAGGACTTTCCATGCAAATCCATGAAATTCTAGGGTCTTTCAAGGGAAACCTCCCTATATCTCTAGAATCTTCCCATAATATCTACTATTCCTCTTATGTAATCATTCCACATGGCAAATATATGTGCCAAGTGACACCTATGTGGCATGATGACATGGTGGGTCCTCACACTCTCCCCCACCTGATGGTGCGACGATCGCGGCGCACTGCTGTTGTGTAAACTCTCGAATCTTGTCTTTAAACTGCCACAAGTCTTCATACCGCCCCCATGCGGCCTCCTCCGGTGATTTCCCCTTCCAATATATGAGGAACATGGCAGTGCCTTTTTGCCCTTGTTTCCGCCTGGCCTAGTAGTCAATGATAGCTTCAATCTCTCTATCGTGTGAGGCGGTGATAGTAATTGATGCATAACTTGACCCTTTCCCGGTTCATGCTCCAACTCAATCTTGTGATCCAGCTAACGCCTAAGAGGCAAGATCTTAGGTAACTCTTCGGAAATACCATCTTTGTTTTCTTCGAGCAAATTATCTATCCAAGGCGGCGGTGTCTCTTGGGTACCATTATCTTCCTCCAAACTTGTAATGGTTGCCATGAATGTTGGCTCTTCTTCCTTAAGCCCCTTGACAAGCTGCATAGCTGAAAGTTGTGCATGGCCCTGTCCATGCGACATAATCACTGTAGGCACTAAGCAAGCGCCTTCTCGCTCCATGACCAAGAGACGTTGAAGGTAGGGATCGATCATCGTGTGGCAATGTCTGAAGAATTCTTGCCCTAAAACAATGTCAAAGATATCCATAGTAGTGGCGGTAAAGTTTGTCGTACCTTTCCAATCGCCTAATTTGATACCAACTCCATTGGCTACACCATGAGCATTTTTCGGCTTAACATTCACGGTCTTGACGAGTGCGTTAATTAGAGCGAGCTTCAACTCTCGTCTCTTCGCTGCAGCGTCGGTCACAAAATTATGAGTTGCCCCAGTGTCTACCAATGCACGGGCGGGCTTGATATTGATGATGAGATCCACGTACTGGTTTTTATTCTCGTTAGTTTGACTATCTTGCTTGTGACAGCGCCACACAGTCTAATCGTCCCCAACTGTGCGATTCCCGTACTCTGTGCTTGCGTCTGCTCATTTCTTTCACGCACCATAGCACTAAGGCTCTTCAGGTTAGGGAAATTTTTGAAGTTGTGCGGCCCTCCGCATAAGTAGCATCCCTTCTTCTCGTTCTGTGCCTTCTTTTCGGCATAGCCCTGACGACCACTTGACTTCTTGCCGTCGAACATGTTCTCATTTTGAGTCTTGGAGTATTGTTGATGCGACTACTTGCTCTCGCCACGGTCTCCCCCACCTTTGGCATCACTACCCCTTGTCGTGGTTGTCATGCCTGAAGTCCATCAAACACTCGGCCTCCACTATGGCTTGGTCTATATTTGCAACTTGGCGGCGTTGCAACTCCTGCTTAGCCCAATTTTGCAACCCGTCTATAAAGTGAAACAATAAGTCATCATTTAGGTTAGGAATTTGAAGCGTAAGGGTGGTGAACTCCTTGACATAGTCTCGTATGCTCCCTATTTGCTTCAACTCTCTAAGTTTGCACCTTACCTCGTACAAGACATTACTTGGGAAGAACTGTCGCTTGAACTCATTCTTGAACTGACACCATGTGCTAATTGTACATAGACCTCTCTCAGCATCGGCGACCTTTCTTCTCCACCATAGCATGGCAGTCTCTGATAGGTACAACACAACGGTGTTGATCTTGGCCTCATCGTCCCTCACTGTTCCATGCCTGAAATAGTTCTCCAAGTGCCAAAGAAAGTGCTCCACCTCTTGTGCATCACGAACCCCTTTGATTGCTGGTGGCTTGGGAGCCTCGATCTTAGCCTCCCTCGTCACAACAACATTGTTGGCTGCCTCAGGTCATGCCAACATTGACCTGCTCTTCGAGTGCCGCTATTTTTGCCTTCATGGCATCAATCGTACTCAACACTTCCATAAGTCTACACTCTAAGGCAGTGATGGTTTGCTTTACCTCGATCTTAGCCTGCATACGCCCCTCCAAGTCATTTCGGATGCTTTGAATTTCTTCAAGAGTATGCCTTTCAAGAACGCTAAGAGTGCCCTCCACCTTGCCCAAACGTTGGCCAACTATGTCAATAACGTCCATCCCCACATTCACCTTCATAACCCACTCTTTACTGAGCGAGGCGTCCTCGGATAGGACCTCCACGTCATCCTCGCTCGCCTTAGTGGTAGATGGTTCTTGGGATGTAAGCCCTTCATTTGACACAACCTCTGGTGGCACCTCTTGACTCTTGTTGGCGGCATTCCTCTTTATGTTATGGCCCTTCTTGCCAGCGGCATCCTGGATGGCATTGGGTTGGGTGTTAGCATCGTTGATTTCTCCGTCGTTCGTCATTCCCTTAGTCATAACCTTCGCTCTAATACCACCTTGTCACGTCCTTAGTCTTCAACTAAGCGCATGTGCGACACTTGACAACTCGCTCACGTTCTTGCACAAGTTGCTCACGATCTTACTATGTCAAGTCAGCCTAGATTACTACACTCAAAATCGCTAAGGAAATAGTAATTAAGAAAGACAACGGAAATTTGCTAGAAGGAAGCTTTTTATTATAGAAGACTTGATTGATTTTGCTTGATGGTTTTTACAAATAAATGACACTCCTATTTATACTACTCACCTAGGGACTAATATGCAAATAATAATTATTATACAAGTCCCTACATATTTACTAATAAGCCCCTATTCTAGAAATTTCTACACAACTATAGTATTCCAAGGACTTTCCATGCAAATCCATGAAATTTTAAAGCCTTCCAAGGGAAACCTCCCTATATCTCTAAAATCTTCCCATAATATTTACTCTTCCTCTTATGTAATCATTCCACATGGCAAATATATGTGCCAAGTGGCACCTATATGGCATGATGACATGGTGGGTCCTCACAATAGGCTTCTCTCTTCCAAATGCCTATTTATACAAATTAAATTGCCTCAAAGAAGATGAAAGAAGGTATTTTTTTATATATACAATTAAGATACTTTAATGTGAATTATGAATATTATTAATTAAGAGTAGAAGTTATAAATATGACGAGGTGTGAGTTATGAAAATGATTTTTTTAAAATAAAATAATTTAAAAAATGAGAAAAATGTCCAAAAAAAAAAAATAGAAATGAAAGCTTGTCTATGTCTAACTTCATAATATATATAGATAAGTTAAACTCACCAGTGCCATGAGCTTCAAATTTGATATCAAGAGTTCCTTCAAAACTACAAAATATACCGATAGGATAGTTAATCCACTATTTACCATAATTTAATGCTTTTAAATACTTCTGTTGACTCAGATTAGCCCAACCCTGATTAGAGTAGGGGTAGGCTACGCTTCAATAGTCACTGACTCGGTGTTTATCTTGGCTTTCCAAGCACATCCACCAAGACAATCAACCAGCCGTGAGATTAAAGTTTTGCAAGATGGACTAAGGGATCTCAGTCGGAATGTATTTTTCAGCATTGGCAAGACTTGATGTGCAATATTAGGACGGGGTCTGAAATATTATATTAGGCAAAGTGCGCGGCAACACACATTCTGGAACCATATTCAGAGTGAACTCTGATAAATGCTGATGGAAAGGGGAACATTTGGTAGCTATTGTCTAATACCGAAAACTAAACATTCATAAGTTTCCCCATCTAAAAGCAGATGGAAGAGATAACAAATACTCAAAAGCTTTCACCCTTAACCAATCTATAATCAACATAACCAAGCTAAAAGTTAGAGACAAAAGTAGCAGCATCCAGCACCAATGCCTCCAGTTTGATGTAGCATTGCATCAATTTCGTCACCCTCCTCCATCTCCAGCTATTTCAACAATTGAAGAAAAGAATGTGAGATCAAGATAAATTGGTAAAAGCAATGCAGGTTGTGCGAAATGTTTCAATACCTCATCAGGAGTTTGCTCTGCCCTAAGCCTGCGGCCATCAAACAAAAAGGCAATAGAGTTCATGTCCACTGACTGACGGTCGCAATAAGCAGTCATGAGCTTGCGCATCTGTGTGCTACGCTTGATCCTGAAAAACACTTCATTCCCATCCTGCAATAAAATAATTGATGATGATTACAAATGAAAAAAGATACACACTTCTATATGAAAATGGCCCCTCAATTCCATCTTCTCACACTATCTCTTCCTCCTTTTTTTGGTCAAGGGAAGACAGGAACTAAAAAGGTGTCAAAATACACAATACAAAGAAGCGGATGTCAGAAAAGTGTGCATAGTAGCTACATAAAAATACCACTTAACAAATCACAACACATGGATGTAATAAGGAGAAGAAAAAGAAAGGGAGAGATATGGGGCAAGTGCTATGTGCTTCCTCAGAGACTATTCAGTATTATATACACCTAGATAGTCTAAATAGATCTAGCTCAGTAACTATAGAGCCATGAAGAAGCAAAGTTCTGTTAACTAAAAGTTTATTTTAGATGCATGCACCATAGAAGCAGAAACCTTTAGCTACAATGAACTATATGTAATTAGACCGCATCATCTGTCACATTTGAGAAAGGGAAGCTTCAAGCAATCACCGATCATCGCATAGATGCCAGGTTAATCTTACACAAGCAAAATAATAATGAAACTTGTTCCACCTCAAGAACTTTAAACCATGAACACAGTATCAGCAACCACAGAAACAGTACAGAAAAACATTTAAGCTATTTATCCATCCCAAGAAGGGGTACAGCAAGAAGACGCTACATCCGATTTAAATAATACTGACCATGGAATGCTCCAAAAATGCTGCCTATACCAATGACACTAATCGTGAGCTTTCCAGAAGACCACCAAGAAGTTTGCAACAACAATACTAATACATGGAGGGTTTCTTTTTTCTTCTTTTCCCCTTTTCACAAGTAAAGGTATTAACCAATGGATGGAGTTGCATTATTTATGGAATGACACTTGGTGATAGTATTTTCCCTCGACAACTGTTAGAGCCGGGACACATGTTTTCATCTATAGAACCATAGAGGGACTGTAACCTTCACTGAGGTTTCCTGAACAACTTTAACACGAAAAGGCCAACAAAACTAACCAAACACCATTCATGTTATCACAGAACAAACAGAGTTTAAGATATGTCTGCCTCCATACTGACTGCCCTCTTCTTGTCCTATCTCTACAGCAAAAAAATCACTTTTCTTCCTCGTGGCCTCACTCAAGCTAGCAGTATTCCCAAGGCAATAACACATGTATATTACTTAATTATGCAGCTTACAATGTATGGTGAACAGAGATGAAGATAAATAGAGCAGATAAAATAATATTTGAGAATTTTCCAGCACCTGAAATTCATGAGCATGAAATGAAACATAATAAGAAACCAACATGGAAGAAGAGAAAAGGTGAGCGCACAAAATTTGTTATCAAGAATAAAGTAGAATAGCCCAAAATACGCCAAACTAAACTACCTAAAAACATGCTTCTGTTATAAGTTAAAGTTTTCAACTTTTACAAACCAATATAATGCGAATGTTAACTTTACAGACACGCTACACCACAGTAAAGAGAAAGTTGGTGAATCACAGACTTGATGGCCACTCTAAAACAAGTAATCCAGTTATGTTCAGGTTAGGAAACTTCCAACCAGCTTATTATTCATTCCATGTCATGCTTATATATACATGAGAATTGACAAACATTATCAAAGTGGGACAAAATGGTATACAGGGCAAGCCAGTTTATTGGTTTGTCATAAAACATCTAAGCTTATGTCATTTCTACCAAACCAGTTTTACATGGCAAATAAGTAGTTTTGGTTTTAAATTCAACGGGAAAAATAAAAGGAAAAGAGAGAGAGAGAGAGAGAGAGAGAAATAGCAGAGCTAGGTATGGCTCGATTTTGGTGTCTATAAAAACGATTCCGCCCAAACCAACCCACGTAAACTCATAGCGTAAATCACTGTTTACAGTGCACTCACGAATACATGCAGAAACATGAAAAATCAAACAGTTTGATTAATTTCATGATCTTGTATCATCCAAACCACATGGAAATTCAAAGAAATTATGTATTGTATAACTTCACCATCTATAAGTAACTACTATTGCTGGACAGTGGACTATTACGAGTTATTACGAAATCTAAAGCATGAAATCACAGTTTTCTCATCATTGCCGAGACAAACAAAAGTTTATACACAACTTTCCTTTCCACTATTTTTTAAATTAACCTAATCGCAAAAACTATACTGAGCACGAAAATCATAGTCCACATGAGAGCACACACATGTACCCGTATGCATGCAGAAACATGAAAAATCTAACAATCTGAATAACTTCATGATTATGTATCATCGAACCACATGGAAGTTCAAAGAAATTATGCACTAGTAGAACTTCATCATCTATAAATACTCCGATTGCTTGACGTATTACGAGTTATTTACGAAATGCAAACCGCAAAATCACAGTTCTCTCATCATTGCCGACACAAACAAAAGTTTATACACAACGTTCCGTTCCGTTATTTTTTACATGGCAAATATTTAGACTGTATTTACAAAACATAGCTATAGTTTCAAAAAAAATTACAAAACATAGCTACATTTTTGGTTTTGGAGCAAATACATGCTTCTAACTCTTTCGCGTGATTTCAGCTGATACAGTTGATACCCGCCTGATACAACAACTATAGTTACGTTTCATAAATACGTAAACTGTAGCTACGTTTTGCGTAATACGCTCTAAACTATATCTATCTATGAATTTTTTTCAATATTAACCTAATAAAAAAAACTAACATGAGCACGAAAAATCGTAGTCGATATGATAACAAATACACGTACATCAACACATAATAAAGAGATTATAATACGATAACAAAAATTAAAACAACGATAATATGTATACCTGACCCTTAACCTTCAAATTAATATGAACCATCTGATCATTAGGTTTCTTCTCTTCCTCACCGGCCCCTCCAGTAGCAGACATTATGATCAAAACTAACAATTACTATTTAGGGTTTTTCAAGTGATAACTCGGGGCAAAAAAATGTAACTCTTGTGAGAAGAGAAATATCTACAGGGCTCTTTTATATGCTAAGCGCTTTGTGTTTCTCAGTTATGCATACCACGCGCTTGGAACAAACGCGAAGGGTATAAAGGTACAAAACGACGACGTAAAAGGTTTACTGATGACGTGGCTGTGGGATGTGGCGAGTGTTGGGTCTTGTTATGAAGCTGTGAGTGGGAAAGTAGAATAAATTGAATTGAAATATAAATTTGAATTCCGGGGTGAAATGGAAAAACGAGGGAATTGAATGATCTTGACCAGGAAAAGAGGAGGGCGTTGAATGACGGTTCTGATACGTCCCAGAAAGAATCGACGGCTCTGAATGAAAATACGTTTTGGGCTTTTGTTCTCCACTACAGTAGCTAGTTACAAAAAGGTTTAAGAACATTTTTTTCGTGCGGATTGCCCTTCAAAAGCACTGGCCTTTCATTTTTTGCCCACAAATTTGAAATCTTTAATTTAAGACTTTTGCCTAAAAATTTATGGGTTTTGAGTTCAAACTCCTGCTCAAAAAAAAAAAAAAAATCGCAAGGTAGAGCTGCCCCAACCTTATGCCTTAAGGTAGAGTATGCAGGCAAACTATGCCTGATGACTTGCAAAACTATACTTGAGGCCTAACTTTAGCTTGCAAAACTATGCGTGAGGCCTAACTTTAGCTTGCAAAACTCTGTCTGCCGGGAGAATTTGCAGGCAAACTATGCCTGATGGCTTGCAAAACTATGCCTAAGGCCTAACTTTGGTAGCAAAACTCTGCCTGCACGTAGGGGTGGGCATGGTACGGTATTAAAAAGTTCAGTACGGTAATTTTGGTTTTCGATTTTTAAAATTACTATACCATACCAAATTAATTCGGTATGGTTCGGTATTTTTAAGTTCAATTTAGGTATTTTTCGGTACGGTAAATCGGTAACCATAGTTTGTTCAACTTCGACCTACATAAACTTATATAATAGACAATTACGACTTTGGCTATTCAAGAAACGTCTCAATTATATTGTACCAACACCTTACACATGTAAATATATTCAAAAGAAGCACAATTAATCCCTTCGTAAATCAATTGCACAAAAGGACATTTCAATTAACATAGATTAATCAAAATTCCAACGTTTAAATAATTAATTTTGTACTAATACTTGTTTATATATTTGTTAGAATTAAAATACTAATATATATGACTTGTATATGTAACTTTATACTTCGGTATGGCATTCGAAATTTTAGTATATTATTTATAAATACCGCATACCATACCAAATACCGAATTTTTTAAAAATGCATACCAAATACCATAATATCAAAATCACGATATAAAAAAAATTGATTTCGGTATGGTAATCGATATATACCATATCATGGCCACCCCTACCTGCAGGCAAAGTTTTGCATTCAAAAGTCTGCCTGAGGCCTAACTTTTGCTCCAATAGGCCTAACTTTGCTACAAAACTCTGTCTTGCGATTTTTTATTTTTTTTATTAAGCCAGGGTTTGAACCCCAAACCTCGTGGTATTAGGCTAAGGGCAAAAATTAAAGACCACCAATTTGTTGTGCAAAAATTAAAGATCACCCTAAAATAAGGGCATTCCTGTGAACTGCGCGTTTAAGAATGGATGAACTACCCATTTAAGAATGGATTCTTCCCCCTTTTTTTTTTTTTTTTTTTTGCACGGATTGGCCTTCTTTTGGGTGGTCTTTAATTTTTGTCATTCGCTTAAAAAGGTGGTCGAAGATACCCCGAGGTTCAAGGTTTGAATTCACACTCAGTCAAAAAAAAAAAAAAAAACGCAAGGCAAAGCTTTGCAAAAAGTCTTTCTTATGCGGCAGACTTTGGTTAAGGCATAACTAAAAGTCTGCCGGAAACGGCAACCTTTGCCTCTTATAAAGGCAAAACTAAAAGTCCACCTTGTAAGGCAAAGTCTGCTGAATGCCTTAATCCAAGTCTGGCGCATAAGGCAGACTTTTCCTAGGCATAACTAAAAGTTTGCCTTATAATGCAAAGTCTGTCGTATCTGTCAGACTTTTAGTTATGCCTTAAGGCAAAGTCTGTAGCATAAGGCAAACTTTTTGCAAAGCCTTGTCTTGCGATATTTTTTTTATTTTTATGACTAAGCCAGGATTCAAATCCATAACCTCGGGGTATTTTAGGCGAATGATAAAAATTAAAAATCAGCAATTTGAGGGGCAAAAATTAAAGACCACCCCCAGCGAAGGATGATCGTGCTAATTGCCTTATTCTTCGTTGTCCAATGGTAGATGGACCATCGCCAATTTGTATTAAGAAAAGGGAAAAGGTCCATAACTATTCTTGAATTATCGAAACATTTTTTTTGCACGGTGTCTTTAATTTTTGCCCTTCACTTTAAAAAGTGACCGAAAATATCTTGAGGTTTTGGGTTAGAACTCCCGCTCAGTTTTAAAAAAAAAAATCGCAAGGCAGAATTTCGTAGCAAAGTAGGCATATTCGGACAAAAGTGTGCCTTGAGGCAGATATTTGCCTTAAGGCAGAGGTTTGCCTTAATACAGAATTTGCCATGTCTTAGTTCCTATAGAAGAGCAGATCACATTGTATTAGGGATATATACATGATGCATATAAACAATACATGCAACAAAACATGTTAAAAAGAAACGAGTATACCAAAAAGTCACAACAAAAGTCCTAGAATCATAAACCTAAGGCTCTGATACCAAAACTTGTAACACCCCCTTTTCGAGTAAATTCAAGCAATAGGTTTTGGAACCTGAATAAAAGTTGTAGATCTATGAAATAGCTTTCCAGATCATTTTGGCTCACTTAAAACAAAATTTTATACAAGGAAATATGCTACAAATACTAACAACTGTCCAATTCAAAAACGGGTTTGGTAAACTTACCTCAAAAGTGTGGAGTAGCTTGTGGCTCAACGAAAACAAGCCTTGTTAGTGATTTAGTGGGAGAATTTGATGAGAGGAAAGGAGTTTTGGGGTTTCCTTCTCCTCAAGAAATCGAAATAAAAGGAGTTGGAAAAGATATTTCACATAGGTGATATATCCTTGGATAAGTGTGAAACAAAAAGGTGGTTACCCAAACTTTTACTTCTTTGGATAAATATGAAAGGGTGGCTGCCCAAAATATTAATATCTATTCCATTTCTTAATTACTTAAGATAATAATAGCAGGAGTAGTTTACATAACTACACCGTAAAGATTTTGGGGCGTTACAAATATCATATCAGTGATTTTTAGCGATTTGAAACTCTGCAAACTCTACCTTGTGATTTTTTTTTAATTTTTAATTGAGCGGGGTTCGAATTCAAAATCAAGGAATTTTTAGCGAAGGGTAAAAATTAAAGCCCACCAATTTGAGGGGCAAAAATTAAAGACTAGTGCATTTGAAGGGTAATCGAGCAAATGACCTAAACAAATTTCTTTTCTTTCACGTTAAGTAGCAAATTTGGATGTTGTAGAAGCAAATTCAAATACGTTATTGCTATTTGCTAAAACAAACTTCTTTTCTTTCACATTAAGGAGCAAACTTGGATGTTGTAGGAGCAAATTCAAATACTTTATTGCTATTTCCTAAAACAAACTTGTTTTAAATAATTAGAATTTAAAGTCACTATTATATAATTAGGGATAACATAGTAATTTTAATATAAGCTTATTGGGTTAGCGGTTTAACCATTAACTAAATTTTTAAAATCGGAAACCGAATCGATAATCCAATAAAAAAATTTACAAAACCGTTTACAAATCGTTAACCCAATAACCCGATAATAATAAACCAATGGCGTTTTTATTGATTCGATTTACCAGATAAATCAGTTTTTTTACACCCCTAGCATACTTAAAGGAATATTTTACCCTTTTCTCGATGTTTTCTGAACAAGGTACATTTGTCTTGTAATGATTTTGAAGAAATAAGCTAAGGAAATACAGATTAAAAAAAAAAAAAAAAAAAAGATAGGAAACATTTTTTAATTTTAAAAATGAAAAGAAAAGAGGAAAAGAACCAAATGGGATAGATCGGATCCAAGGGCAAGTCTAAACGGGTCAACCAGCCAAAACCCCCAATGGATCCAAATTCAAACCTTTGATCTAAGTTTTTAACACACAGCTCTTCTAATGGCGAAATTGCTCCTTTTATCTTCCACATATTCCCAGTACCAACATCAACAATAACATAACAATATTAATGGTTCGGTTAAGATCAATTTTGGTTTTTCTTGTGCTCTTCAAGAGTTTCGGGTCGTCAATTATTATCGGGTCAGAGGAAGAAGAACACTTCTCAGAAGCACTGTTATTGAGACCATTACCAGATCGTAAAGTGTTAGCACATTTTCATTTCCAAAGTAAAGTCCCACCAACTCGTACACATGGCAGTCATCACCATCTCTTCCCCAAATCCATTTATCAATTGGTACAATCTCTTTTCTTCTACTTATTTTACTTGGAATTATCATTATATATTTGGTATAATTAGTAATTTCCGTATTTCCTTTTTCAAACTGCTTTGAAATACTTTACTTGAGCTAATGGTCTATCGGAAATAGCATCTCTATCTCTACGGGATAGGAGTAAGGTTTGTGTACACTCTAACCTACCCAGACCCCACCTGTGAGATTCCACTTAAGTAATCTCAGTTTTCTTTCTTAATAACCTTCTTATCTCAAAGAATAATGTTTGATTTTTCAGTTTTGGATTGGCATATTTTTGCTCTGTGTATGGCATGGGACGAGGTGGAAAAATCATATTCAGGGAAATTGTGTCAAAATTAGAAGCAACACTAACTTAGCTAAAAACATAGCACAATCGAAGTAAGTCTATATAGGAATACAAACTAGTTGGAATTAAGGCTTACTTTTTATTGTTACATTTACATTAGTTCCCAGTTTTTTTATATCTAGGTAGGACTATGTAGAGATAAGCGTGAGATTTAATAACTTTAAGGAAGACCTATAATTTATTAGTAGGCGCATTAGCGCATTATAATTTCTTGTGCTTTGATTTATGTTATTATTTGCTACTTTCTGTACTTTGATTACTCTATTTTATCTGTGCCGCTTTCGTGATTTGCATTTCCATATCGCTTTGAATTCCTTGATTATCCTGTTTTACTGTGTCGCTTGCATTATTTCATTGCAATATCGTTTTAAATCTTTTAACCTTATCTGACCCCCTTTTTATGCTTCTATTGAGCCGAGGGTCTCTCGAAAACAGCCATCCTACCTTGGTAGGAGTAAGGTCTGCGTACATTATACCCTCCCCAGACCCCAAGATGTGGGATTTCAC
Organism: Lycium barbarum; assembly: GCF_019175385.1. Classification (NCBI taxonomy): domain Eukaryota; kingdom Viridiplantae; phylum Streptophyta; class Magnoliopsida; order Solanales; family Solanaceae; genus Lycium; species Lycium barbarum. Next base: position 21,956,174 of record NC_083345.1, on the reverse strand, counting down.
TGGGCTGTTGTTGTTGTTGTTGTAAGGAAGACTTAGGTGCCGTTTGGCCATAAATACCAAAAACAAATTCACTTTTTTTGGAATTTTTGAAGTTGGAGTTGTGTTTGGCCAATAGTTTTTGAAATTGTAGTTTTTGGTGAAATGTAGTTGTAAAATAGTGAAAAAAGTGATTTTTTTTTTAAAAACAAGTTTTTCTTGTTTTTGGTATTCCCGGAATACAACTTCAAGTTGTATTCCGAATATTTATGGCCAAACGCCCAAAAGTAAAAAAAATGAAAAAAAATTCCGGAAAAAAGTGAATAATTTTTATGGCCAAACGGCTACTTAATTTACCTTAAAAGACCAATTATTTAGTATTAGAATGAAATGGGACCAAATGGAGCAGAATGGATACATAGGATCACATGGCCAGTCCCAACTAGTTAGGGATTGAGGCATAACTAATTGATTGATTAATGATATGGTAGAGCCTAGAAGTGCCTTATATCTAGACAATTACTATGGAAGATGGGTACCCTTCCACGACGGATATGATAACCGTAATCAGATAAAATCTGACACCAACGAAACCTGAAATTCTCGTTTTATTTCCTTTTTTGTTTTTTTTCATTTTTATCCTGAAAAATATTGTGTACTTACCTACCACTAATAAGTGGTGAGGTGGTGTGAGTTTTTGTCTGAACACTTCTTGCATGAGTAATTGAGGATGTAGTCTACGTTATTATTTTTGTCATACATGTCTAGCGGTTGATTGCATTGAAAATATAATACGCACTGTGTGATTAGGTCCATAAATTTAGAGTTCGAGAAATGGAGCTGTCCTTCACACAAGGTCGCTGGAATTATGGACGCTGGGGTGGATATGACCCCATTTCAAGTAGAAATGCGAAGCCTCCTGGAGTTGAACTGTGGGCTACTTTTGATGTTCCACAACATCAGGTCGACGCTTCTTGGAGAAATTTAACCCATGCTCTTTCAGGGCTCTTTTGTGCTTCTATTAACTTTCTGGAGTCATCAACTGCTTATTCTGCTCCCCAATGGAGCTTCAAGTCATTTGCTGCAAATATCAGATACGGCACCTTGCCTCGTGAGGCTGTTTGCACAGAGAACCTCACTCCCTGGCTAAAGTTGCTTCCTTGCCGAGACAAAGCTGGACTTTCTGCATTGATGGACAGACCTTCTATCTACAGAGGATTTTATCATTCTCAGAGGCTGCATTTAGTCTCAAATGAATTTGATCTAGCTACAGCAAATTCTGGAATGGTGCTTGAACAGACACTTACCGTTGTTCTTCAACCGGTTACTTTGGGAAGTGGCATGACATCATCTGTTGGCTTAATACAACAACCAAGTTGGTCACTCAGCTCATTGTTTGGACGGAAAGTTAGTGGAAGGTGTGTTCTTTCAAATTCTAGTAATGTGTATGTCCAATTAGAGCCAAATTTGGTGTCCAAATTGAAGACTACTTCGGAGATGCAACAACAATCTGATGTTGAGAATTTGATATATCAAGATTGGAGTGACATGAGCTTTGAAATGTCGGATTCCCCTGTCAGGGTAATTAAAGAAGTTTATGGCTTTGAGAAGGAGTCATCCCTTCTGTATGAATTTTCCCTAGCAGAATTTAGTGATTCAAGGCCATTTGACTTGGAGTTCAGGTGGAAGCGTCCTGTGACATGGTCTTCTCAACTGGCACCCTTGCAGGCTAGCAGGTTCCTTATGGGAAGTGGGAACGAAAGAGGTGCCATAGCCATCTCCTTAAAGTCGGTAGGAAGAAGTGGGTATTCAAAATCTTCTGTCAATGAGGAAGGAAGATGCTCGTTACGGGTTGATGTGTTTCAAGTTGTGCCTTGGTATGTTAAGGTTTATTACCACACCCTTAAAGTGTTTCTAGATGAACGCCCACATAGTTTAGCAGATGTGATAGAAAGGACAAACGTTTCGCCTTCTGAAGACAAGGTTTCCCCTGGTCTAATGGAAATAGCATTGCGATTGCCCTGTGATGTGCACTCGGTGATATTGACATTGGAGTTTGATAAGGTATCTATTCCCCTTTTCCAGTTTATCTAGAATAAATCCGCTGATATCTAAGTTTTCGTGTATTGATACTGGAGTTCGATTGCCAATATCAAAGAACAATGATCAGCTAGGACAGCTATCTAATCATCTCATTATGTTTCTTAAGTTTTTTTTTTTTTTTTGATAAGGCTCTCTCTAATCATCTCATTTAGGAGTAGTTGTATAGGAGATTGGTAAGTTTAGACATGTGTCATTGTGGCAAAGTAGGTTTCACATGAATAGTTGTACTTGGAGTATAGACAAAGTACCCTATAAGTTGAATTGATATCAGATGCTGTCAGGCCTTTCTGTAGTATTCAACTTTTAAACCACTTTTTATCTGCTCGTGTGATTAGCTTGTAAATCTGTCTGGGTCAGGGATGGTTATTGATAAAATGTAAAGGTGGTCTCTTCTGTTTCTTGTCCTATATCTATGTGGAATTGATAAGGTATCCGTGGGACCCTGATTATTTTGAATCTAATGTAACTGGTAGAAAGCAAAATTCATGCATATTAACATCAGTGATATACCAAAAATAGTTTAACATCACCTTTATTTCTCTGTATTCCTTGACAGGGTTTTCTGCACATCGATGAGTATCCTCCAGATGCTAACCAGGGTTTTGACATTCCATCAGCTTTAATCAGGTTTCCTGAGATCAAAACAAACATGCAGTTATTTGATGATAAATCTGCTTCCAAGTCACCTATCTTATCCAAGCTACAGGTACTAACTGTTAAACAAGTGAAGCTCTGATGTAATATGATATTGTATTGAATATGCATTATGTTGAGCATCTGCTTCTTTTCAGGAAGAAAGCCCTGTTCTATGGTACACAGAAGTATTGCTTGTACCGTTGACCACTCCTGATTTTAGCATGCCATACAATGTTATCACAATTACATGCACTGTATTTGCTCTATATTTTGGGTCACTGCTTAATGCGCTACGTAGGCGTGTCGAAGAGGAGGAGAGGCTTCTGAAAAGTAAAGGTAATTTTCTCTGGTAGTGACTGTGATATTGCTTTAATTCTGAAAATGTAAGTGCACATTTCACTGGGATTCTACTGGATGGTGAAAGTAGTCTTACTCAGTTGGATTTGCATGGATGGATAGTTATCTCCATGCAGTCGACTTAATATCTTTACTTCCGGTAATGAAAGCAAAAGACCTATTATCAATTGTTGGAATTAGGGCTATTGTTATTGTTTCACTTACACTGTCTTGGTGTTTCCCAAGCTTCTGCTTAGTCTGATCAATATTTATGTCAGTGTAGGGTTAAGAGTGCCTTTTGGAGAATCCTAGTCGTAGAAAATCCTGATTTTCCTTATACGGCAACTTATGTAGTATTAGAATGAAACGGATACGAACAGAACAGAATGGATAAAGAGAATCCGTGTAGCTTAAAGCCTTGCACAATTAATTTGATGTGCAACTGTAGTTGATAATGGTTAAGTTAGCGTTTCAGATTTCGATCTTGATATTTGTTTTGTTTAGCAGTTGAATGAAATGGACAAGGATCGAGACTCTATTCTTATAGCTAACAACAACTAGTTTGAATGAAGTTGATTGATATATGATTGGATAATTAAGCGTGTGTTTCAGATGTTGATCTTGATCTTTGTTTTCTGCCTGCTTACAGCTACCAAGGCCGGTGGTCCGATAGGCGTGCTACTGTCCAAATTGTCAGCTAAATTGAGGGGAAAACCGTTGGAACCACCATCCTCATCCTCGTCATCAAAAGTCAGTTATAAGCTGATTCTCAGAGTGATATTAGTGGCTGGTATTGCTGCTGCTTGGCAGTACTTCTATGGATGACCTTCAAATGAAGCTACAGAAAAGAAGTTTTGTACAATATGTTACATGAGTGCCACGGGACTTAGAGCATAGATTTTATCAATCAAAAAGAACCTCCCCTGTTTAGGATTCAGCATTGTATTATCCAATTAATTGTCAACCCCATTTGTGTACGATTAGCATTTAGTTTTGATGTCTCTGAGTGATTGCTGAAGAGTTCAAAACCATGATTGAGGTTAGGATAGGTCTACTGTGGCGAGTTCCTTTTCTTTTATATGTCCGATTCCCATATCGCACATCTCCCACTTCCTTCTATTATCAGGCACCAGAATATTTCACTCTTATAACTAAGAAATGTTTCAAAAGGAGGTTAGACGTACAAGTTAATACTTTTTTGCTCTTCCAAAGTTTGAAAAAAGATTTGCATGTGAAATGGAGTGGCTCGATACCAACAACAGCTAGTAATGTGGTCTTCAAGTACCACAAATTTACGCTTACCCTGAATATGTAGGCATTGAGAAAAGGAAAAAGGACATCTTACCACCAGGAACCATATGTAAGAATTCGTAATCTACGTCAAATTCAAGAAAGGCTCTTCCAGTACGAAAATTTTGTGTCATCAACTACTTTAACCCACTAGCAAGGATTTACAGGTGAGTACAATGGTAACGTTGCCTTCATATACAACTTGCTAACATTGTGTTTAGTCAAATTATCGTATCCTCTTGAAAGGGGTTGTTACAGCCATCTCATCATCTCTAATCCTTTTTAGCTTTTGACTAGCTAAGCTGCATAAAAGTGGCCTATCAGCTTTTGGGAACTCCACTTGTTCCTCTCTTAAACCTGAAAATACACCACAAATAACCATAGTGACTAGAGATGAAGACATAGAATAGAATACAACGGCTCACATTGACTATGAGCTCAGGGAATTGAGATAATAAGAGACACCATTAAGCTTATTCTATTGTAACGAACCTGAATCACATTCATTTCTTCTCGTTCTCTTCAACAGATCTGAACCTTCCAAACAAAGCTTCCTTTTTAGGTTCAATGCCACTCCTGCACTAGCAAAGTTTTATAAGATGGATAACTTAGCATATTTAATGGAGAAGAAATGACAAAATCTTTCATTACCTCTGGCGCTTTCCTTAAATTTCTTGCTATTAAAGTTGGTGTTCTCGTGAAGTCTTTCTCTCTCATCATTGATTTCCTTCTTGCACAGCAACCCTTTTTCAACTTCTGTTGGACTATGTGATCCTGCAGCATAACATTCACATTCAACAAGAAGAGTATTTTGAGACATGTTCATAAGCGGAGAATGGTGGTGGGAGGTAAATAGGTAACCACAATAAGCAGTTCTTAGAAGTGCTCCGTGTCATACTGTAGGAACACTACTACTCAATAACTGGACCAAAACATGGATGTATAGTAATATTTTGTTAGTGGATCGACCCATTAATCATTCATCTAATTATTTAGCATGTGAAATGTCGGCGTCATTGGTTTCCATCCTTAGTTCAGAGCTTAGGGAAACCTAATATCTGTATCTTATGTTTTTGAAGTCACACATAAGAGATTAATAGCCAATGCAAAATCAAGGAATCTGTAGGTTTATCTTATTTGTGGTCTCACCCATCATAACCTAAAATGTGGCAGTATGAGCACCAGAAACAGAATTTTCTTCTGCGGCAATCAATATTAAAGATTCCATAAACCAAGCCTGCTTATTCTCAAAACTCACTTCCATAAAGAAACATCTCTGTGTGTGTGCGTGCGTGCACGTATCAACAACTCATGCTTGCTAATTTTTTAAGAACAAAATCAAACTCTCGGAACTTCAAATATTTTGCATGGTTACAGCAATTAGAAAACCTACCAAACCTATAAGACAATTCTTTACACCTGACATGAGGTTAATTATATGTCAAATTGTCTGATAAGATAGGCATTTTTACATTTAAGACTGCTACACTGCTACACCGCTACACCGTTTATAGCCTAAAATATAAAATACTGAGATGTTCTCATGATTCCCATATTAGACCTGCTCTGGTCACCTAAGCCTAAAAGAAAACCCAAGATTTGACTCCATTTATCAGTTTTGCAGACCTAAAATGAACCATAAAAGGTTCACCTATCCAACAATTTAAGCTTTTAAATGCAATTGTTCACTCAAATTTGGAACGGTATGAAAGCCAGGGGAGCCACAATATGGGTGATGGGTTCGGCAGAATCCAGTAGCTTTGGCTCAAACCCTATATGTATGTTAAAGAATTCTTTTAATATGTACAAATAATTTATTCAAAACTCAATAAACAAAAAAAAATCTAATTCAAAACCAATCAACTAAAAATTATGGCTCTTGCCTCGGATGAAAGCAGCATGTAGGTCCTTGAGCTTATTGCTACCCACTGCTAAAAACATTTTACACCCCACCCCCAAAACATTTTTCAAGATTGACCACACAACTCAACGATATTATCAAGCTATGAGACAAACAGTTCAATAACAGGAAAGAGGTTAACAAGAAGCAAAGGGTCAGCAATACCGGCATAACTAATCTCTGCATATCTAATCTCTGCATTACTAATACCTGTGTTACTCTAACAAGCAACCAAACAACCCCTTGTTGCTACACACAGCTAAAAACATTTTACACCCCACCTACCAAAACATTTTTCAAGATTGATCACACAACTCAACAATATTATAAGCTACGAGACAAACAGTACAACAACAAGAAAGAGGTGAACAAGAATCAAAGGGACAGCAAAAAGGTGCTTACTTTTGGAACCAACTTTAGAGAGCTTTCCTTCAACAATGAGGGGAGCAGAATCAGAGTCACCAGTAGACAAACCACGAGCAGAAAAGAAAGAAAGAAGAGACTTCCATGTAACAGAAGAAGCCATAAGATCAACCCCTCTACTAATAAAATGACCATTTATCTTCAAACTTACTGAGTCAATCCCAAAAGCACGTCCAATGAAACCAACATCAATTCTTTGGTCTTCCCAAACCATTATTGGTAGTACCATCTTTGATAGTGAAGGACACAACAACTTGATTAGTCTCTTCTTATCATTCCCTCTCATTCTTGCTTTCTTGAATATTTTTTGTCAGTTTATAATAATAGCCCTTCTTTATCTGTACTGGTTTCTGCAAATATTGTGAAGGATGAATATGTAGTGAGTGAGTTGTGTTTTTCTTTCAAGTTCTAGCGGACTTCTGGAACCTTTCTTTCTTTAAATAGGTGACCCGGCTTTCACTCAGCGGGTCGGAGGTACCATGTTAGGGTCTCCTTTCTTCTTTTTGAAAAAATAGGAAAATTACCAAAACAAAAAAGTTTTTTCTTTAAATTCATGCGTTATTAAATTTCACATTCTTAATTCATATTTTATAACTAACAAAATTATACAAAATTCTTCCATAACTTATGCAATACTAGTTATTATGCTAAAGAGAATTGAATCAAACACAGTACTATGAGTTATGCTAAGTTTTATGTGAAAACAAAAAATGACATAAAAAGTTGTATTCCCTCTGTCCCGATTTATGATACAGTTTAGATATCGAGAGTCAAACAAAAACATTTTTTACCAAAGTTTTTTTCATAGGCTCTTTAAATATTTTAAATTGTTAATTATTGTGACTTATAGTACTTTATGTTGTTTCTAAATATGTAAAATATTTTTCAAAAAAACTTAAAGATTATATGTTCAAATTCACGATCAAAATAAAAACGATTGACTCTCAAATTCGAAGTCTATCACATAAATGGGATAACGGAAATATTAACTTGTAGACAATAAAATTCACGTTGAGAAAATAATCGAGACTAGAAAATATTTCAACAATCATAATATTTTATTTTAATGTAGTAAATGTTACAATTTTTATAACTCCTTTGATTCTTCTTTTCGGAAACTTGAAATCGGTGGACTTGTATTTGAACGCAAGAACATGGCTTGATCCTAAATCTTCATCTTTTATCTTTAAAACTTGTAGAAAAACTTGGTTGCTCGAATGGTTATAGCTTGTCATAAAATCTGTTGTGTACGATTTACGAGCTCTCTTTGGCTGCTTGATTGAAATCTGTTGTCTTTTCGAAATTAGGAGGACCTCCATTTATAGTAGTTGGAGGAAAGAGCTGTAATGATGATAAACTCTTTCGACCAATCAAATTGAAGTGACATGACCATATTTGATTAGCCGGAACATGTGAGTTGTATGCCTGATAAATATTCATTGATTTTTTACTTGACTAGGTATGTCATATGATTTTGGCATGTGGCATCATCCTATTCACTCTTTATTTGACCTGATGTGCCACGTCATTTCACACATGGCACTAATCTAAGTTTTTAGAATTATTTTTTTTGCGCGGATTGCCCTTCTTTTGGAGTGGTCTTTTAATTTTGCCCCTCATATTTATGGTCTTTAAATTATGCCCCTCATATTGCTGGTCTTTAATTTTTGCCTTTTGCGTTGCAACCCCGAGCGTTCACGCAGAAATCATGAGGTTCTGGGTTCGAACCCCCGCTCAAGCACAAATTAAAAAAAAAAATTGCAAGGCAAGATTTGGGTCGCGTGTATGCCGGACCCGACATACATTTGTTAAGAAATTACCAAAGTTATGCCGGACCCGGCATACTCTGCCTTATGGGCAGACTTGGCATAATTATGCCGGGTCCGACATGACTTTGGTAATCCTTCACAAGTTTATGCCGGGTCCGACATAACTTTGGTAATTCCTTAACAAGTTTATGCCAAGTCCGGCATAACTTTGATAATTCCTTAACAAGTTTATGCCGGGTCAGCCATATTTATGGACAAACTTTTAATGGGACCAGACCAATAAATCATAACAAACCAATAAAGAATGTGGATGTTTTGTTCTACTTAAATGTATCTTAATGCATATTCAGGTCTTAAAATGTTGCAAATGTACCTCAGTCTGTTAGTATTTGCACTTACCAAGTTGTGCAAATTGACACATCCTACGATGCACCAGTAGATAAAATATAAAAACAATATCAGCCTTTTATGAGCATTTGTTTCTGCTAATGTATGATCTGTTTCTTTCCCAGCGTTACTGCTTTGTTGATGTTAAGTTCAATTTGGTTGCCAATATGCGGAGTTTGAACTAACTAAATTTGGCTTATAAAACAAAGTCTATGTCTTAAGGAAAAGTTATGCCTTAACTAAAAGTCTGCCCCATAAGGTATAACTAGGAAAAGACTTTTAGTTAAGGCTTAACTAAAAGTTTGCCCATAAGTATGCCGGATCCGGCATAAACTTGTGAAGGAATTACAAAAGTTATGTCGGATCCGGCATACTTATGCCAAGTCTGCCCATAAGGCATAAGTATGCCGGGTCCGGCATAACTTTGGTAATTCCTTAACAAGTGTATGTCGGTGGGGGCATAGCGAAATTTAAACTCTGTCTTGCGAATTTTTTAAAATTTTTTGACTGAGTGGGGGTTCGAACCTAGAACCCATGGGTTTTAGCCGAAGGGCAAAATTTAAAGATTTCAAATATGAGGGGCAAAATTTAAAGACCACCCCAAAAGAAGGGCAATTCGCAAAATTGCCCTTTTAGAATAAGATGTCGTCTTGGACTTAATAAAGTGGGCTTACCATTTGTAGCCCAATTAAATGAACAAGCTCAATAAAACTGGACTTCAATTAAATTCATATTTGTTAGACTTGACTAAATAAGAGCTAATTGCGCGGTTTGTCCTGCAAATAGATTGGTCTTTAAATTTTTCCCTTCAAATGGGCTGGTTCTTAATTTTTGGCCTCCAAATCGAATTTATGTCTATTCTTTAAGGGTGCTGGCATAACTTGTGAATACTATGATGCGTAACTTATATCTCTATGCGTAACTTCTTGATTGAAATCTGTTGTCTTTTCGGAATTAGGAGGACCTCCGTTTATAGTAGTAGGAGGAAAGAGTTGTGACGATGATATCAAATTGAAGTGACATGACCATATTTGATTAGCCGGAACATGTGAGTTGTATGCTTGACAAATATTATTGATTTTTTTATTTGACTAGGTATGTCATATTATTTTGGCATGTGGCATCATCCTATTCACTCTTTATTTGACCTGATGTGCCACGTCATTTCACACATGACAATAATTTGAGTTTTTAGAATAAGATGTCGTCTTGGACTTAACAAAGTGAGCTCACCATTTGTAGCCCAATTAAATGAACAAGCCCTATAAAATTGGACTTCAATTAAATTCATGGCATAACTTGTGAATATTAGGATGTGTAATTTATGTCTCTCTAGGCGTAAGTTCGTAAGTTCGATTTTGAAGGACGAAAGTGCAATCGAAGGACGAAAGTGCAAATGACCTAATAAATAATGGGGTTTTACATTGATCCCTACCTCGTTAATTAAACATCAAAACATACATGGGAGGAGATCATGGCTCCGTAATTTACAAATTACAACTCTGAGACTACTCAGACATTCAGATGGTACCTACAGATTAGGAAGAACAAAATTAAGTAGAGGAGTTACTCCTAATTAATCGTGTTCTTTGCAAAAATGGAAGATGTTCCCAATCCTATACAAAACTAAGGAACATCATAACTAAAGAAAAGGTGCTAATTTTAAAGAGGACATGTATTTCGGAGGGTCTATTAGAAAGACATTCTGGATGAAGATACTACCAAAGGTCCAGCAAACAAATGCTACCATTCTGTACCAAAAATCAGTCTCCTTCCTGCTATGTTTATGCTTCCATATCTTCTGCATGCAGCTGCATCCAGGACTGGAGGTAGTAAGGGGCAAGAGAACTCCTTCAGCGAAAAATTACACTATATATGCAAGGTCAAGATAATTTTTTATGTTTATATAGTAGACGCTGGACCTTGACTTCTTCGTATGTTTACTTCTTTATATTTTTGAACCCCTTAGTAAAAATCTTGCTCGTGCCTTCTACCTACTCATTATATGGCTCCTCATCCTGTCTCTGCTTCGGTCTGATTTCTTCTTTTTGGCTTCTTTACTTTTCTTCTATTCACTTAGGCTTATAACTCCAAAGTCGTAGCAGCTTGCCATTTTGTTGGACATTTCTAATTAATTTTCTATATAATTGTACTAACATATTTACATAAGATATTAAGCCCATTAAAATGAAAATATTATAAGGATAAACTAATTAATTGAACAAAAAAAATTCGAAACTGAGCTGTTTTTTACCACCAACTTATCTGCTTGATGAGCGCACTTCCACAATTTTCTGCCAGTTTCTTTTCCATGTCTCAGTTTTTTTTCAATGAAATTGAATCAAGAGAGAAAAAATAATTGAGCTAAACTTATTTAGATCTGTTGATATGTCTGGCTATCTATAACAAAAAATTCAGTACAAGGACAGTGGGAGATTTGCATTGAATATACTGATACACCTGCAACCTTCAAAACCTGAATCCTATGCATCAAAAAGAAAATGATACTAACATCCAAGAAAGCCAATCAACACTTAAACACGAATGATCCGTCCCTTAAACTCCTATAATTATATAAGACTATTGATAACGCCACAAATAAGAAAAACTTTATGTAAAGCTTGGTAGCCTTGGATGTGAAGACAAGGGGTGCCTTGTAATAGAAGATGAGTCTAACATGCTTGGAAAACGCATTACAGGTAACCTTGAGCACAACCAACAAAGCTAATTTAGATGTTTGTGGGATTAGTTTTTGCTATTGCGATTTTCATGTTTTTTTTTTTTTAGATAAATTGGTGGGAGCTGTGTTAAATGTGCTTCCTGCTTATAGCCTAACAAACCAATGGTGAAGTCTTAGCCTCTGATTGATCGCCATGCACCTTGCTTTAAACTTTTAAAGATCATGTACCCATTTCTTTCACCACGTCTATTAGTCGTAACTCTATGAGGAATTATAGTTCAATGAGAACTAGCTTTCTGAGCCCGTGCTCAGCACGAGCATCCTCCAAATATATACATTATAAAGGGAAAATAAAAAACCAAATAATAGATGGAGATTAAGTGGAATCTAGATAAAGGATAGAAACAAAAGCCTGTAAAAAGTCAGGTGAAAAAGTAATCGAAAAGGATGATATTACGAAAAATGTTGACACAAAGCACATCTGTCAAATTCTTTCCTGTGCATGAGCTCCTCTGGTTCCGGGTATCACAATTTTCCCCTGGCAAAAGAGAAGGTTCATAATTACAATTATGATTTCACCACACAGAGAGAGAATACCATAATGGACCCTCAAGACGGATGGACACTGCAATGAAGAGATAAGCAAACCATGTAGTACAACTAAATCTCACTTGTTTATAGCATCATCTGATATGAGTAGTGATGATAAGTGAGCATGAGATGCATAAATGATACGCGGACTGATTTGAAGCTCAGGCATCTGAAGCATGATGTTAACGCATATCCATCTCCTAGCTGGTCCCATCATATCGGCTTAAAAATTGGACTATGCAAGGATATAATTGTTCTGTGGCCTGCAGTATTAAGACCCGGATATTATATTACTAAAGGGGATATTCAAGGCACCCTATTCCTGAGAGTTGCTAGTGTGTCAAGGAACTCCTATAGAGTGGTATTCTCTATCTAAGCTGTATGTAAAACTCTGAATATACTAGAAAAAGAAGGAAAAAGAAAATATGAAATGTGAATCATACGCAAATTAAGACATATCTCCTTCTCCTCTATCTTTATTTTCTTCCATCGTCTGTTTCTAAATTCAAAAGAGGCTAAAACATTCTTATTGACGTACCATGTGCCCTCCGACCAAGTCATAATGAGCATAATGTGGACCATCAGCATCCCCAAATACATTGTAGTTCACCAAGTTCTCAGGAATAAGCTTCAGTGTTTCTGCTTGAATCATGGTTAATAGGAAGAAATCTTAGAAAATCCTTAGCCTCATATATTGCTTTCAGAATGGAAGTACCAAAAAATATACCATATACAGCTTCCGGTGGGCAGATTTGGTCTCGATCTCCAGCAAGAGCTAAGACCGGTACACTACTTTTGTGAAGGTGATCCTTATAGAAAATTTTGCCACTTCTATCACGGAGCCCTCCCTCTTGAAAAGCTGTTGCCAACTGCAAAAGAAGTTTAGCAGGAATATTACCTGCAGGGAGATCTATCAGCAAATTTTGTAGGAAAAGATTCGTATGAAACCCGAAAGCAACACATGTTGATAGGAAGAAATAGCCCTGAATTCACACAAGACTTCTGATGGAAGCTTATTCAAAGCTACCAAAACTTTCACAAATTATAAATAGGTTATCCAGTAATTTCCTGAAAAATTTATCACAAACCAGATTGTCATCTCTTAAACAGAACTGCACAATCAAACGTGTTATACTTCATGAAGAGACAAGTCATAGGTCATACACTTCTAGATGCCTAAATAAATATTTTAATATGTGCAACTGGTTGACAAAGAGAGGATTTGTTTTGGGGTGGCAATGGATTATTAGGATAATTCATTACTAATGCAGCAATGGTATGACAAACACTAGCAAGAGGAACTGCGAGCAACATAGAGTGCCACTAGAATAATCCTCTAGATCATGCGAGTCTTTTCAGCTTTCTATATCGCCCCAAAACTCCCAGTCGAATGTCCATATATATCTCCTTAACCTAAACTCTTGAAATCTGCAAGCATATTCTCTACACCAAGAAGCAATAAGACCTAAAAATAGTTCATGCAAATTTGTAAGAATAAAAGCACAAAAGCTGTTTTTATACTCATGTCAATACTTACAAAAGCTGTTCCGTACAAGCCTTTTCAGTGAGTCTGGATGCATCATGTCTGTGGCAGATATCATTTCATTAAGCCAAGCCAAAATATAAGGAGCGCGAGATGTAAGAGGATAAGCAGCAGCCACCAATGTCCCTAGAGGAATGACAGGAACATTGAGAACCTGAGCAGGATCAGCCTGTAGCAAGGCAAACAGCTCTAAGATTACCGAGGACTGGAAGATAGCAATTGAAGCTAAAGAAGAGCCGAAACATATTAGTTTCAGCTTACAAGGGGTACGAGCAGTTTGAGTGCGGACTTAGATGATGTGTAATCAAGTGATGAAGCCACAGTAACAATAGCAGCTAATCCAGGCTCCCTTCCTTCCAAAGCTTCATTCATAAAAGGAAAAAAAAGGAAAAAATGAACTATGTATCTAGTTCAAAACCCTGATAAATTCAGAAATCTTAAATGAAAGATCCATTGACAAATAGCCCATTAATATGTAATAAAAAATGCAGCTCCCTATATCCCTGTAAAGAAAGATAATTTTGAAACTTAAATAAGAAAGTGTTCAAATTCATAGGGAAAGATGCGAAGCCAAATGGAAACTAAAAAGGTGAACCAGAAACAGGACTTATCATAAACGAAAAGGCATCATTGACTTAAGCTTACCATATATTCCATTTCTTCATGGTATTCAATTAACAGAGATCTAATGAACACCTTTTTAAGAATTTAATTGAGACCTTTTACGTTCTTAAGACATTTCTTCGAGTTGCTCTCACTAAGATTCATTATATTAAACAAGATAGGCGGAATCAGCCCTGCAATAGGAAGACTGGAGAGTAAAAAGTAGAATAGAGAAGATTGGCACAACTTTGACAGGATACCTTGTCACATGAAACTAGTCTGACGCATCAGCTTTATCACAACCGTGACTAAATTAATGAAAAACCCTACGTTGCCAACAGTCCCTGCTGGCTAATCCATATAAATCAACAAATAATGAAAGGGTTATACATCTGAGAAATGAACCAAATTCCTTAGAATACACATCCAAACTATTCTAGCCGCAACATATGGAGAGATTATGATAACATTCCACATGGCCTACAATTTTGACAAACTCAAGCTGGTCAGTTTCCAGCTCATTTCTCATGAATATCAATGATTCAGGCATTCTCCGTGTCTAGGATAACACCCTTTAGTGGCTATTACAATCACGGCTGAAGATCACTCACTTAGTAGCAGCTTCTTACCTTATGTAAAGGTTCTGGATTAAGAACTCATTGAGATTTAGACGGAAAGTAGCAGCATCCGTATTTGGAAATAGATAAATATAGATGAAAACTTGAATAGAATGCCCCAAGGTTCACTCGAGATATCAAAAAAGATACAAGTGGTTTCCGTAATTTTTTTTCTCATGGGGAATGAGAATGTTCCTGAGAGTAAACTTTATTAGATACCAAGAACATTTGGGAACTTTATTAGATAACAAGAACATTAGAGTCACTACAAGATCACAGGTATGCCAATTACACACCAAGGTCCACAGAGAAGAAATTCTCTGTATCAACCACACAGGATCATCCTTACTTTGATTGTGTCGATCAATTCACTGACATGGCAAAGGACCTAACACATTAAGAAGTAGATCTAATATAGCACAGAGAAAACTCAACATTATGCCAGGAGATGCAAATAGGCATTCAGTTTTGTGAGTAGTCTTTTGGATGCTTAAATAATAACGCCAAGCCCATAAATATTACTACCATATATGCATTTGCAAGTACAAGAGCAGCTATAACGTGCACCACAATGTTGTTTTAGCCAAAATAAAACAGGTCAAATGCCATCAAACAAAAATAAATACTCCAACCAAGGTATTCTTTGAGCCTATTGGAGCATTCCCCAACTATTATTAAGCAAAACATGCTCACCTGATGGTATACCCTAGGGATACATGCATGCAACAGAAGTATGATGGCGAACAGGAACTGAAGAACCAAAGTAACATGTCTAGATGAAGCACCTAGATATCACAAAGCTGGATAGAAAATACAGTTTATTTACTAATTTCAGGCTTCAATATGTTCTTATTACTACTGGTTCAAGATACATGAATGATAATCTGGTCATTTGCTTAAAGTACTCATTGTTACCATGTCACCAACCTAGCAGCCGGAGCTCTATTAAATTAGATCTCATCTTACCACACCGTGATAGCCTGGCATACAGTAATATTCCTCCCATAGAATGTCCAATTGCAAGTAGTTTATCGTCCTTTGGTCTAGTTTGGGCCTTTATATATTCCATCTAAATTGAAAAATGTAAAGATTATCAATCACTAGTCGGTATACAAGAGAAAATTAAGAAAGAATGATGAGAGATGTAAGTTCCAATTCAAATTCAGATTGTGTGATTTCAAGGAGATCAAGATTTTACAGCCTCAACATCGAAAAATGCCACCTCACCGCAGCAGGGACATCCTCTTCCAGGTAATTATCAAAGTCCCAATCATACTTGAGGATTAAGTCAAGCTGTTCCTGAAAAGCTCCCATTTTAGTTGTTAGACGTTCTTGCAGATCAAATAGTGGGGATGAAACAGAATGTTGACCTTCTTCAAAGATATTTACTAGCTTCTTGCTCAGTTCCCCGACTTGGCTAGTGACGGCAACTGAGTTCTCCCTCCTCTCCAGCAGACTTAACAATTTCTTCCTTATTGTGTTGGCTCGTTTGTAAAGAAAAGAATCCTCCAATAGTTTTGATATTTGATGAACAAGTTTAGCAAAGATAATCTTCGACTTACTTCCACGGACAAAGCCAGTGACTCTCTCTGACAAGTGTATAAAAGTTTCTGTAAGTTTGGTCACCACTCTTGACTCATCCCATACTGTTGAAACCACAGCGGGATCTTCATTGACCACTGCTGTATCGTGCTTTTCTGAGGCACCCTGGACATTTGTGGACTGCTTTGCTGCAGAAAGACCTCTGTCATTAGCATTATCAGAAGCAGCTTCCATCTCATTAGATGCTGTGTGTGCAGACTTCTCAATATTTTTGGAATCTGATTCCTTCACGCTCAAACCAGTTCCACGGAGTTCGAGAATCCAAGTATCAAATCCTTGATTACACATGTACCGAGCAAATGATGACTGCAAAATCACAATAAATAAATAATAAAGACAGGCTTTAATTTCTTTAGAATAGATTCAAAACTATTGAATAGGACAACCGCGGTGCAACCACATAAAATGTATCTCTCTAGAAGTCAACCACGACTCAATAGCAAGGTACACCAACTTGCACCAGTCGAAAGTTAATGAGAAGCCTATTAGAGAGGGATAAGATGCCTGAAAGTGATATTATTCAAGACAAACTGGAATGCTCCAGCTGAAAGTATGGCATATTATTTATTATAAATATCAAATAATTAGCATATACATGCATCAAAATCGCATACTTCAGAAGTGTCACCTAATCAAGCAAACAAAATCATTTGGATTAAAGACATGCTGACAGGACACAACTAGTATTGACGTGCATCAAATTGGGACACTATAAATAGTAAGAATTGAACTTTAACAAAGAGAAGCATTCAGAGCCAACCGTCATCCTGAGACCAAAGAGCTTATAGAGAAACCATCTAACTCAAGCAGCACACGAATTACTGAATGGAGCAGATTTAAAGGTACAAGGAATGACAACTTTTTGGGGTGAAAAAAGACACATAACAGATTTAGGAAACTCAATTTTTACATCCCTCTAAAGAATGACACTAGACTATGGAGTCCACTTGATGAGTCAGATAATTTTTTGCTTTGACCAAGATTTTTTCATGTATATACATAATAGACACACACACAAAAAAAAAAAAAAAAGACTTCCTGATTTTATGCAATTTTGCAATATGTAAGTTCTCCAAATTCCAAATAAAGATTATTACCCCATCAGTATTTATGCCAATATCTCTTTTGGTGGAAAGAGTCAGTGCTGCCAGAAATGCACAACGAATGGGACTAAGTAGTCCTAGACAGAAAAAGCACTTAATAGTTCCAGCAGTTGAAGGAAAGTACATTGTGCGTTACCTAGCTGAATGTCCATTCCTATAAGTCAGCTAGAAATTCAAAAAGGAGATCACAGTACATGCATCAAGTGCAATATATTCACCAAGATATTGCAAAGGCTGATCCAGCATTTGAACTTTATGGATTTGAGGTGTCACTGAACCCCGGATCATTTGAATTTCTTGGTATGAAAGTCAAGATTTGTACCTATTTAATAGATCACATATACAGGGTCTGAGCCAAAGCTAATGGATCCGGTTGAACCGGTAACTCTAAGGGGTCGTTTGGTTTGAAGACAAGTTATGCTGGGATTTGTTATGTTGGGATTAGTTATACTGGGATTAGTTATGGTTTGTTGTATTAAAAGTGACATTCATTGTATAATTTCTAAGAAAAAAATGTTTATTTACAAAAACACCCTCCACCTTATTTAGTAAAAAAAAGGGTTTGAGGGACCTCAGGGCTATTTCTGTCATTTTCATTATTTTATCCTGGGATAACTAATACTGGCATTGTTATTCCACCCTCTGCCAGAGATAACTTATTCTGGTACTATTTTTAATCTTGGGATGACTAATCCCGGATTAATAACCAAACAAGGGATAAGGCGGTACTAAATATTTATCTCAAGACTATTTTTTCTTATCGATCATACCAAACAACCCCTAATTATACATCTTCCCGTGGATATTGGTGAACCTAGCTACTCGTAACAAGGACGGAAACCTCCATAAAATGTCACATATCCCCATGAGTAAACGTCACTTATAATGAGTGATGATATGTACACGTACACTTATGATCAGTATACCGTTACTTGCAATGAATTACCCACTCAAGAATTTTCTTGAGTTCACTTACAAAATAATGGCATATGCATGCACAAATTAGAGCATTATTATTCACTAACAAATACTACTACACAATAGCACAAAGTTATCACTTATCAATGTGTCATGCATGCATGATGCATTTGCGTAGAGTTACCTCAGGGGAAAGATCATATCCAATAGCATTAGTCCCTACGCCAGACAACAGAAGTAGCGGATGATTTCTCCTTGGAGCCTGTTACATTTCAGTATTAAAATTAATTCGTACAACTCAATAATAAGAGTACATTATTATTATTTCAAAATTAAAATGAACCTGTGGAGGAGGAAGGTAACGCCACAAAGCAAGTCTCCAATCACAAGTATTAAGGGACACGTAGTGAAGCTCGTCAGCCGTGCATATTGGTGGCTTATTGGATACCTTATGACTTTTTTTTGTTGCAGTTTCGCCAATTGTCGAGAAAACTCTCACTCCCACACAATAAGAAATGTGGTGGCGGAACATAGAGGCAATTTGTATTGCCGATCGGCCAATATTTGATTCAATCACCAAAACCATTTCCTAATTAATTATATTCAACGGAATTATGGTTGCTTTACTTTTGGGTACGAACAATAACAATATGTTTGTGTTGAATTCAAGTGGGAGAGAGAGCGGTGGCTATGGAATAATGTGACACGTACGTCATGCCACCGCCTTATTTTTAACTTCCCTCTTTGTGTTCAGTTTCTCCCAAGTTCTTTCATTCACTACTATTTTACTACCCTCAATTTTGGAATTTTTATGTTTTGAAAAAAAAAAAAAAAGCTATAAGAAATTAATTGATTCAATTTGTAAATGGAAAAACAATATATTCCCATTCTATTTTGATTTAAAAAAAATCAGACTTCTCAACTGTATTTTTTTTTTACTAATTTCTTGGCATGTGCTTTACACGTGTATGTCAAGTAGAATAAATAATTATGCTAAAAGAATAAAGTATAATTTTTTTTTTGTGAAGATAGAGGTAAAAAGTTAAAGACCATCAATTTGAGGGACAAAACTTAAAGACCACCCCAGCCAAGGGGAATCCTGCAAATTGCTTTTTTTTTTTCTTTTTTCTTTTTTGTGAAGATAGAGGTAAGGTTGCCTATTACCACCCTCCCTGGACCCCTTCTATTCCATCACGCTATAACAAAAAGAATATGAGATATTAACTTTTGCGTGTTTGACAACTTGAAAAATAAATGTTCTCATAATTGATATCAACAATGCTTGAAAATATATGTGGGTCAAATTACTTTGTTGCTTTATTTCTGCAAACAAACTGAATAAAATTCAACAATAGTATTCTTCAAGTTTCTTCAATCAAAACACATTTTTCAAAATGCAATAATCACATATAAGCAACGAATCTTTAATTTTTTACTACATATATAATGAAAATAGAGAAGAAGAAGAAGAAGAGGGGGGGGGGGGGGGGGGAGGAGGAGGAGATGAGAAATTTCTGGTCAAATTCTGTATTTAAATATTTTCTCTTAAGCAGGTCGAAACTTAAATACAACCCAGCATCTCACATAATTCTTGATAGGCTTGTAGTTGTCATACAAAGTTTAGGCTAATTGCATAAATATGAGTTACGAAAAAACTCTTGAACCTCTCAATTATTTGGTAGCAAACTAGAATTATCGGACACGAGACTTTAATTAAATGAAAGTGGAATGATAAAGAGTTAAAAGATACATAAGTTCAAGTAATTATAGAGATTCACAAGTGACAAACGCATCCTTTCAAGAATAATTGTACCCTTTAAAGTTGGATGACAAATATTAACAAAAAGTAGATATAGTTAAAATAAAAATAAAAAGTAACACTTTATCACAAAAGCATTGCATTTTGTCCAGAATGTATATTTAAATTTTGAAGCACTTCTAAATAAAAATCAACACTAGGTACAATAGCCTTGTCGCTTTTGCTACTTAGTTATATGGCATAATTCTTTTAGTCTTTTTCCTAATTAGTTTAGCAAAATTCGTTTTGTTTTTCAGTTCTTGCATCCATTTGTTTGTTATTCGTTCATCTCATTAGGAAGAACATAGTATGAGATCAAGTCTCTTTTATTCAGATAGGTTTCAAATACTATCACATTCTGTAAAATGCATCATCAAAATATATCTGTATCTATTATTTTATAAAGCTAATCTAACGTTATAAATTATGTCTAAGTGTTCAAGTGAAACTCTCTATTTCTTTTTATCCAACTACAATATAAATAAAAAAGACAGAATAACAAGAGATATTATACTACCAACCAGACTTCTTCACATATATCTACTATGCTTCATGTCTAAGAAAAGATATCATGGTACATCAAAAGAAAATCCAAGAGTACCTATTACACCAATTACTGAATGAGTATGAGAATTAAGCTATTACAAGTACTTTTTTTTTTCTGCAGAATTTAGTTTTGCAAAACACCAAAAAAGAAACCCTTATGATCAAATTAAAGCACTACTGATACACTCTTAAAGAATCAAAAAGTAAAGAGTCAAATTATCCTAAGTAAAACAGAATTTCCTGAACAGATATTCACAAAAGAGGATTTAAGAGAAAGAAGAAGTTATTTCCTTTACTTGACTATTGATCCAAAGATGATTACAACAGATACAACTCAATCCTATATAGCAATTGATTGAGTGAGAAATTGGCTGGAAATTATGTTGAAACTAACTAATCGACTGGCCTGTGCCCTGCACGTGACTCTAACAGAATTCTTAACTAACTTGACTCTCACTTCAACTAACTAATTGTTTCAAACTAATACTTCAATTGTTACTGCTAATTACACTTGCTAAATTGGGAAATACATCATTTGGCACATATCAATACCCTCCCCTTCAAATAATCCTTGTCCTCAAGGATTGAAATGAGGAAATTTGGACTGGAATCCTTGCAGGTCCTCCCAAGTACTATCTTCACCTGCTGAGTTGAGCCATTTGACTAGAATTTGAGTTACAGCCCTGCCCTGTTTGCGAGCAATTCTTCTCTCTAGTATAGCTTCTGATTCTGCAATGATGTAACCACGATCTGACTACATAATGGGAAAATGGGCAGAAGCCACATGATAGCCTAACTTCTTCTTCAACTGGGAAATATGAAAAGTAGGATGAATTCTAGTATGAGTAGGCAGGTCTAAGGTATAAGCAACTTATCTCACCCTTGCTAAAATCTGAAATGGACCCTAAAACTTGGCTGAGAGCTTCTGAAAATTGTGTTTCTTGAGTGACATTTGTCTATAAGGATGAATTTTAACATACACCCAGTCTCCCACAGCATACACTCTATCAGTTCTCCTTATGCCAGCTTGAGATTTCATTCTAGATTGAGCTCTTTCCAGACGAGTCTTGAGAGCTCTAAGTGTGTCCTCTCTAGCTTGCAGACTTCTATCCACCATGTCTAATTGAGAATCAAATGGCATATAAGGTAACAATAGAGGGGGTTTCTGTCCATACACAATCTCATAAGGGGTCATGTGAGTTGCTGAGTGAAATGAGGTGTTATACCACAATTATACAAATGGTAACCAATGAGGCCA
Organism: Lycium barbarum; assembly: GCF_019175385.1. Lineage (NCBI taxonomy): Eukaryota > Viridiplantae > Streptophyta > Magnoliopsida > Solanales > Solanaceae > Lycium > Lycium barbarum. Next base: position 21,934,095 of record NC_083345.1, on the reverse strand, counting down.
GTTACTTGGTTTTTCAGATGTCATGCATCTTAAGTAACACTCCAAGCACCTCTTGACCACCTCTGTTTGCCCATCAGTTTGAGGATGGTAAGCAGTGGATTTAAGCAATGAAACCTTCTGCAATTTGAACAACTCAGTCCAGAATTTGCTAGTGAATCTCACATCCCTTTCAGACACAATGGTTCTTGGTAAACCATGGAGTTTGAACATGTTATCCATGAATACTTGAGCTACATCAAGGGCAGTATAGGGGTGCTTCAAGGGAATAAAATGTGCAGCTTTACTAAGCTGTCAACTCCACGCTCTTTAGCACGAGATTTTGAGTCTTGCGTGTCTACCATTTCACCACTAAGGCTTTTTTTTTTTGGGGGGGGGGCATACACAAAGAATGGCTTCTATTTCAATATGTTGCTGGTATTGTGCTATCCTCTGAAGAAGTAGGAAATATTTTCCTAATATATTTATCGAACACTTTATGGGTATCAGTCTATCAGAAGCATCCCCTAATCGTCCTCTAAAACTTAATTGGTTATTAGCATTAACATCACTTGTCATCCCAATCATCATAATCGTGTGTGTAGTAGTCAGCCAAGAGGGTCTATTAATGTGATCAGATACATTGGAGCTGGAGAAATAAGTGTTAGCATTAGAGATAATTCGTAGAATCCAGATAAACGTTATACTCATAAAGAACTGAATCGTTGTACTACCCAAGCTTCCAAAATACTCTTTCTTCACATGAATCAAATCCAAATAACTTTCATTATTACCACAAATATGGCTTCCTTACTAGCTGCTTTAGGGAGTCCCTCAAGGAAATCCATTGAGATATCTTGCTACACCTTTTTCAAGGATAGGGAGTGGTTGTAATAATCTAGGGGTGCAATATTCCTTTTTCAGGTATAGGGAGTGGTTGTAATAATCTAGGGAGTGCAATATTCTCACCTTTGCACCTTTGACACACATCACAATCTCGGATGAAAGAATACATAGCTGGTTTCATCCTTTTCCAATAAAAATCTTGTTTCAGCCTTTGAAGAGTAACATGAATCCCTGAATGTCCTTCCATGGAACTTTCATGATAAAACTCAATCAACTTCTTCCTCGCATCTGCATTGTGTCCCACCATGATCTTGCCTTTTCTACTCAGAATTCCACCTTGAAACTTATAGTAAGGTTTGGACTGTGTTCCAGACTGAATGCAATTCATTAGCTATTGTAAAGCAGGATCTTGAGTCCAAGTCAACTTAGCTTACTCCAAAAGATCACTCTGAACTCCTAATATGCTATTGAGTTGAATAATCTCCTCCCTTCTAGACAAGGCATCAACAACTGTATTTTCCTTCCCCTTTTTGTAACATATGCTGTAATCATATCCAAGTAGTGTAACCAACCATTTTTGTTGGCTTGGTGTAGTGATTCTTTGCTCCAAGAGGAACTTCAAACTATGATGATCAGTATTGATCACAAAGGGTCTTCCTAAGAAATATGATCTCTATCTTTGAACAACAGTCACCAAGGCCCCAACTCCCTTTCATATACAAATAATGCTCTTTTTCCTTCAGAAAAGCCCTTGCTAAAGAAAGCAATAGGTGTGTTCTCTTGGATCAACACTGCACCAATGCCACCAGCTGATGCATCTGTCTCAACTACAAAGTTTTTGCTGAAATCAGGAAATGCTAATATGGTGGCAGAAGTTAAAGGTGGTTTCAGTGTTTCAAATGCAACCGTTGCTTCTTTAGTCCACTTAAAGTTGCACTTCTTCAACAAATCAGTGAGAGGTCTTGCAATAACACCATATCCCTTCACAAATCTCCTGTAGTATCCAGTGAGGCCTAAGAATCCTCTCAAAGTTTTCAAAGTTGTCGGTTGAGGCCAGTCCATGACAGCAACAATTTGTGACCATAAAAACTCCTTCAACTGAGATGACTTGACCCAAATAATCCACCTTTGTGACCCTAAAATCACACTTGCATTTCTTGAAAAATAATACATTGGTTCTTAGCACCTTGAACACCACTTCTAAGCCCCCGTTTGACCATAAAAATTATTCACTTTATTCTGGAATCAGCGTTTGGCCATGAGAATTCCGAATACAACTTGAAGTTGTATTCCGGAATACCAAAAACTCAAAAAACTTGTTTTTTAAAAAAAAAATCACTTTTTTCCAACTACATTTCACCAAAAACTAAAATTTTAAAAACTATGGCCAAACATAACTCCAATTCCAAAATTCCAAAAAAAAGTGAATTTTTTTTTGGTATCTATGGACAAACGGGGCCTAAATGTTTCTAATGGGAAGACCAATTTGGACTGTAAATAAGGATGTCATCAAAGAACAACAACACATATTTTCGAAGATAAGGCTGAAAAATCTGGTTCATCAGGCTTTGAAAGGTAGAAGGAGCATTGGTTAACCCAAATGGCATTACCAAAAACTCATAATGCCTATGATAAGTTTTAAAAGCAGTCTTGGGAATATCATCTTATTTCATTCTAATTTGATGGTAACCTGACCTTAAGTCAAGTTTAGGAAATATAGTGCCCCATGCAGTTCATCAAGTAGTTCCTCAATTATAGGAATGGTAAATTTGTCCTTCATTGTGCACTTATTAAGCTCTCCATAGTTTACACACATTCTCCATGAACCATCCTTTTTCTTTACCATAACAATGGGTGATGAATAAGGGCTATTACTGTTTGTAATCACACCAGTAGCTGTAACACCTCGTAGCTTTGGGCTAAGGTTTGACTCGTAAGAAGATAATATAATGAAACCAATATGAGGATTTTATAAAGTGTTTTGAAAACTAATCAAGTCATAAGAATAGTCTTTGGACAAAGCAAAGTCAGAAGCCTTTCTACGAAGGATGTTTTCAAGTGAGTTTGTAGAAGGTCTTACTTCCAGCGACCATAACCCCTTTATTATTTGGGAATTTGGGAAAAATTCCTTGATTAAAGTTGTAGCCCTTTGAAATATATTTGCAACGGTATATTATGGGTCTTGAACAGAGCTATGTATAAGAAGTTATGCCTATTTTACTGAACACTGTGCAGAACTGACACATGTCGCTTGTGAGGGCGCGTGCGATGGCCCTGCGTCGCGGGCTGATCGCACAAAAACACCCTCTCTGAATATCTACCTGCAGGGGGTCGCGCGATGCACGTGCGTCGCGAACCCAACGCATAAAAGGTCGGGTTTCGGGTCAAAAGTCGGGTTTACGTGTTTTAAGTTATATTTAAGATTTGGGGTTTATTTCCCCAACACCCCATTCACGAAAAATCACCCTAAATTCATAGAGAATAATTCCCAAACCTCAAGAACCTTCCAAGGTAAGTTTTATCATGATTCTAGGTTGAATTCAAGTCCCTAATCCCTTTCTAACTTGAGTAAACCCTTCTAATCCATAGAGTTATGATTGAAATATTATTGTTGGATGTGGAAACCCTAGAACCCGAATTCAAGAGGATTGGACTTCAAAAAGGTAATGTTTCTACTCTCTAATCATTTATAGTTGTGAATTGATGAGTTCTTGGGAGAATAGTAAATGGGTTTGATAAAGAGAATTATATGAACTATGCTAGAGTTTTTGGATTGTTGACTTGGGATTGTTGTATTCATGTGGGTGATGAAGAATGATGTTAATTACATCTAATTGAGATTTTAGAATCAGCTAGAAGTAATAGAGTGGGGATTGGGTGAAGAAAACACCATTAATGAAGGTTATGGAGCTTCATGCCCACCAAGTGTTTGACAAAATGCTTAGATGATCAAAGCATGGATATTGTTGCTAATATAGAATCCCTATGACCTGTATTGCTATAGATTAAATTTGAAGGGATTGAAGGACATTGTGATATGCTCAAAAGCAGGAAGTCAAGGTATGTAGGCGCTATCCACGTGTGAGAACATCCTTGTTCTTCCCCATGTTTTAGTATTCCATGATTACACACCAAGTTTTAGGATTCTAGGTATATTCATGATAAAACATAGACACTTGAACCATGATGTATATTATATGGTCAGTTACAATTCCGTTTGATTAGTCTTAATTTACTGTTTTGGTGATTGAGACCCAGTCCGTAATCCATGAAAACCCATAACTTGCATCTCATGGGTTCTATAACACAAGGTATGAGATATTTTGCTTATTTCTGTGAAAAGCTCGTATATATGCATTTATTGTCATGTCTTCATGTACCCATGTTCATGTCAAGACTCAGAAATTATGTCTTCAGTTATTTTCATGTTCGGGAGTTGTATTAATACCGAGAAGACTCAGATAGCCTGAAATTACGTATGCCAACATAGGATAAGGATCGCTCCGCCCAGTTAGGATGACTCCTTCATGTTTTCCCCATTGAGGGATTTTGGATCCATTCATGTCATGTTCATGTCTCGTGCCCCGGTAAGGTACGAGATGGCTTAGCTGATCGGGCCGAGATCAGACTCCACGTTTCTCCCCGTGGTGGTTCATGTCGGTATTACAGATTATGTCACGCCCCAAAACCCACCCTAGACGTGACCGACATCCGACGTCATGAACAACATCGGGAGAACCTAAACAACACAATAACAATACTTGAACCCGCCAGGTTCAACATTCGCCTCCAACAGTTTATAAAATAAAGGTAAACAAATCATGCATATAAGAATTAAATCAGCGGAAGTCTTTAGTTATCTATACTTGTCAAACATAACAACGTGCCCAAGAGTTAATCAATAACTCAATAACTACCCACAAATGTATACTAAGGAGCTTCTAAGATAAAGGAATAATAGTCTGACTCATCGGGACGCAGCCCGGACAACTAATGTAATAAATAAGCAAATCAATAGGGTGTCCCACGAATGAATGTGTGGGCTCACCAAATTAGCCGCAACAGCAAGTCCTTCCTAAGCACCAGGAGTATCAAGAACCTGCTCTTCTCCGTTACCTAACATACCATAAAAAACAACAATGGTATGCCTGAGTACTTCATACTCAGTGAGTGCCTCGGGGACAATGAATAATACGAAAATAAAATAAAATAATACATGAAGAAATCAGTCTTGAAAATCATATGAAACCAACGTAAGAACAGTTATTCAGTCTATGTATCTCAATAGTAAGTATCAAAACCCACTTATAAAGCCTCTTGTCAAGTTACAACTTCAAATATGCCTTTTTTAATCAATTAAGATAGTCATCAACAATTCCATAAGAGAATAAGAATGTCACACATGCCAATACAGGCCCAAAAATCAAGCATATCGCGCATAGCGCACCACACCGGAACATATAATTCTCGGTGGCTATCCTTCCTCCCGAATAGCTAGGCATAAATCACACTGGACTATGTAGTACACGGTGGCTATCTGTTATAGCCCGTATATTGTACGTTTGGAAATTCTAAAGTCGTTGTGGAAAGTTGAGGGCGAGACCATTTTCAAAAATTATATGAATGCACAAGTTGTCATAAATATTATTTATGACTATTATTAGTATGAAAATATTGTGAGAGGCTAAGGGCAAGAAGAGAAATTCGCAAAACGGGTCATGGAAATAATGTGGAGGAATAGGGTTAAAATGGGAATTTTGCAAAATTCAAAAAGAGCATGAAATGGCCATGTTGGCCGTGTGGCATGCATGGTGCATGTCCACATTTTCATTAAGTATGGGGGCCATTTGTAACAAAAGAAAAATAGGGTCAATCTTGTATAAGAAGACTTTAGTCTTCTTTGACCATTTAATTAGAAAATTCAAGAAAAGAAAAGAGAAATCTAGAAGGAATGAAAGGTGGAGGAGGGGGCATGTGCCCCTCACATGCATAAGGCATATATATATAAGTGTATGGTCATCTTTTAAATCAAAAAGAGTGAAAGAAAAAGAAAGAATACAAAAGAAAGAGAGAGAGGGGGGTTCGGCTAGGGGGCTGGCCGAAACCAGCCCCTCAATTTTGATCATGGGAAATCATTTCTTTCATATTTTTATACTAAGTGGAAGATGCTCTTTAACATGGTAGAATTGTTGGAGCAAGCAAAACACTCATATGGATGATTCATGAGCCTTAGCCAAGTGAAGGAGTTTGGAAGAAAAGGTAAGAATTCAATCTTCTTTTATGTATTATGGATGCTTGTGGATGTTATGGTGTGTAGAAATGCATGGAAATCATGAAAATAATGTGTGTTGTAAGTAAGGCCGTGTGGTGGCGTTGGGCCGTGTGTATGTTGTGATGAAAGTAATGAATTAATGTTAATTAGCATGTTTTGAATGTTGTAGTGTGAAGAAAAGAATGAAAATTTTCCTTAGGTGTGTGTTGGGTGTGGGCCGAATGGCCCCTCTTGGTGTGTTGAAAAATAAACAAATTGTCGTTAGCGTTTTAGTTGCCGTCGTTACGAATTCTATGATGAGAAGTGCAAGTTTAGTGACTCAAAATAATGTTATGTTGGTTGTGGGATGATTTGGGAATTTATGTGAATTTTATGTAATTTTTGTATTTAGGAGAATTGTATTGTTAATGTGTGGGGTAATGGTATAAGTTATGAATTTGGAAGAGAAGAATGTGTTTGGTGTAGTTCTCGGATTTGGAGGCAATTTCGGGAGAGTTGGAGCCTTGTTTGAGTTGTTTGAAATATTGTGTGAATTGAATTTGATATTGAAGTGTTGCTAGGATAATTGTTGGTATTGTTGATAGATTGGCCGGGTTGTATTCCCGGATTACTGTTGGTGTTGATTTGGGCCGAGCCATATTCTCGGGTTGGTACATTTACAGGGGAGATGCTGCCGAAATTTCGGCAGAATATAAATGAATATATTGAAAGGGTGAGGCAAGTACTTGACGAAAGAACTAATGAATGGATGAACTCTCTTGCATGTAGGCAAACAAGTTGGATGCACAAGCGTAACTAGTTGGTCGCGGCACAGGTATGTAAGGCTTACCCTTTCTTTCTTTGGCATGTCCTAGAGCCAAGTAAGGTATAATGTGATATGCTGCCTTGGGGTAACTCTGTTCTGTGATGCTGAGTCTGATTAAGATTTTAATTCACTTCTTGACCTGAGTTTGTGATCCTAGTTCATCCCTTGATATAAGTATTTGATATAAGTATTTTGATATAAGTATTTTGGTACAAGTATTCTGATATACGTATTTTGATATAAGTATTCTGATATAAGCATTTTTGATATAAGTGTCTTGATATAAGCATTTTGATATCAGTCTTCGGATATAAGTGTTTCGATATGAGTATTTTGATATAAGTATTCTGATGTAAGTATGCTGATATAAGTATTCCGATATAAGTATCCTGATATGAGAATTCCGAAATCCGTATCCTGATAAGAGCATTCTGATATGTTTATTCTGGTTCGAGAACTTCTGTAAGATTTAATGTCCCTAACTTCCGTATACGATCTCGGATTGCTCTGAAATGTTCGAAGAAGTTTCTGTATCAAGACGTCTATAATTTTTTTTCTTATACGTAAGTATGGTTTCAAAATCTCTATTTGATCTGATTCGTAAGGACATCTGAAGGTGTCTGATATGACTATGACTCTGATTCTCCGAAAAAGGCTCCTGAAACGCTTATAAAGCGCTCTGTACTTCAAACGCTCGTAACTTCCTCATACTACGCCGGATTGACCTGAAATCTGTTCCGAGCCTCCAGGTATCGGTAAGTACACTAGTCTGTTAAGTCTTGATTTCTATGCATGTGGTTTCTCACGACTCTGCTCGTGCATGACTCAATGTATCTTTCACTGCGACCCGGGCCAGGTTCTGTTATGTCCTCGTGTGTCCGCTACGATATGATTCACTGCGCCCCGGGCCAGGTTCTGTTATCGTGCGCATTCCCCTGCATTGTTCACCGCGTCCCTCATAGGCGGGCCGAGCTCTGTTATGTGGTATGATGATATGATGATATGGGGTGGTGGCCAGGATGGCATATGATCTGTCTGTTCACCGCGTCCCGTACTAGAGGGCCGGGCTCTGTTACCGCACCCCTCACTGGAGGGTCGGGTTCTGATATATGCATATATGATACATGAATTTGATATATGATGATTCTGTTTACCGCGTCCTTTATCACAGGGCCGGGTTCTATTATACACATATGTGACATACGATTCTGAGTAATCTGTACATTCTGTATTCCGTCCGATATATGACATCATCTGAGTAATCTGTACGTTCTGTATTCCGTCCGATATATGACATCATCTGAGTAATCTGTACGTTCTGTATACCGTCCGATATATGGCACCATCTGAGTGTTCAGTACGTTCTGTACTCCGTCTGACGTATGACCTTATCTGTGCGTTCTGTACGTGCCACACTCCTTCTGACATCTGGTATCGGTATGTGTGATCTGTGTCTGGAAAGTAAGTATGTCGGCATTCTGTATGCTCGGTATGATTTTGTTATGCTTGTATGATTTGTACGGTCTGTATGGTCGGTATTGGTCTGTATGAACTGTGTCTGAGAAGCAAGTAACTTGGTAATCTGGACAACATGTGTACTCTTGATACTATTTGTTTCGATTGTGGTTCTGCTTTCTGTATTCTATGCCTTACATACTCAGTACATATTCCGTACTGACCCCTGTTCCTTGGGGGGTGCGTTTCATGCCGCGCAGGTACTCCCAGATGAGATAAGGACACTATAAAAGATGTTTCAGCTGTGGTGGCGAACTCCAATTGCTCCTGGAGGACTGCCGAGTCAGGGTTTGGTATGCGTGTTATGGTTTCTGTATGATGTTAGAGACTTTGCAGACAACGTCGTGGGTATGGTGTGTCAGTCTGTAAGCGGCTCCATCAGCCGATATGTTGGTCTGAGTTGCGTATTGAATTGTGTATGACTACAGATTTGTTCGGCTTGGAAGCTACGAGAAAGAATATTTCTGAAAAAAAAAATTGCTATGTATTTTATCTTATTAGATTTAAAACGTTTGACATGATTTTATGTGCAGCAAGAGTCTGAGGGTTCGCTCGGCCCTAAGTAAGGGTCGGGTGCCCATCACACCCTAGTAAGGTCGGGGTGTGACACTATCCTTCCTCCCGAATAGCTAGGCATAAATCACACCCCGGGTAGCGAACCCAGCGGTGGCCACTCTTCCTCCCGAATGGCTAGGCAATGACACACTAGGATCCATAGTGGCTACCCTTCCTCCCGAGTAGCTAGGCCAAACACAACAATAAAATTCATAGCATAGAAGCCGATTCACAAATTGTCTCACAGCAGTCACACCATATATAACATTAAAGTTTATTATGCCATATCGAAAGAATAAGTCATTCCAATCAACGTTTTGAAAACGTACAACTTCTTTACAAAGATTTCCATGTCCCAATTCACCAATGAGAATGTCATTACCAACTTTTAACTAGCATTACTAAGCATCTCCCATAGAGGAAAACATTCATAATATCTAATACATATATAGGGTTTGTTACAATATAGGTTTAATGTGGGTTTGTCCCTTCACACACATTAACCACCAATTAGACATGAACTAGGGTTCAAGAAACATGAAAAGATTGCTTTTCCTTTTATTCATTAAAGAAACTTGAATAAAATTTATAGTTCCAACAATATTTTCAAAAAGTGATTTTCATTCAAAATAAGTTTTTAAAAGAGAGACATACCTTAATTTGTTAAACAAGGTTTAACAAATCATTTTTCTAATGAAGAACACCCAAACCCTAACTTGAATTACTTTGGGAAGAATTATGTTGCAAACCCTAGGTTTTGGTCACAAAAATCATGTTAAGAATCATGAGTTTGATGTTAGAATTATTTAGTAATGTTAAGGATGCCCTTGCCTTTGATTTGAAGACTTGGGGGAATGATTTTCGTCCTTAGGGTTGTTTAGGAAGTGGAGGAATAAACAAAACAAGGGTCTTATTTATATTTTTCTGGTGAAAACGGGCCAAAGGACGCCTCTGAAGGACGGATCGTCCTTCGTGTTACGGACCGTCCTTTGGACCGTCCCTTAGTGGAAATTTCCAGAGAGTTTCTGGGAATTTTTGAGACGTTACGGTTCATGTTACGGCCCGTAACACATGTTACGGTCCGTAACGTCTCATCGTAACACAGGCAAAATTTCCAGCGAAGACAGGTTTCAGTAAAACGGGCATAAATTTTTGTACGCAGCTTTGTTTGGGCTGGGCGACCTACCGTTGGAAAGATATTTCAAATATCTACAACTTTCATCAAGGAAGTTTTTCCAAATTCGCAACATATTTTCATGAAAACTTAGGCGAATTTAAGAGTCCTTAAGAACTTCACTAGTTGGTTTGACTTCAAAATGACCATCCTCCACCTAAATTCATCAAGAATGGATTCATATAGATAAAATATCATCTTAACACTAGATATTTATATATTCACACCTAGTTCAAGTTTACGGGGTGTTACAGATTATTTCATGCTTACAGTACTCATGTTTATTTTCAGTTTCAGTATTCAGTTTCAGTTTCAATTTCATGTTTATGTATCATGTGCCTGCTATTTCTCTCATGTGTTTACATACTAGTACAACCAAAGTACTGACATCCTCGTTTATTTGCCTTGGGGGCTTGCATTTCACGATGCAGGTATTGATTTACAGGACGACGCACCTGCTCAATAGGACAACTCTCGGATTATCTTTTGGGTGAGCCCCATTCTCTTCGGGGTTTAGTCAGTTTTTTACTTTATGTCATTGATGCATTAACGGTATACTGGGGGCCTTGTCCCAGCAAGTACGTTTTATGTTCAGACTCATGCTAGAGGTTTCATAGACTAGACAAGTCAGTTGGGTCATGTTAGACTTTCAGCGTCGGTTAGCCATTTTGGCTCAGTTATGGTATTATCCGGGCTCTTGTTTTTAAATAAGTATTTTATAATTACTATGACTTCATATGTTTTCTTAAAGCCCATCATGTTTCATATTATATTTCCGCTCATGTATGCCTCATGATAATTCAGCAAGCCACGTGGTTCGCTCGGTCACATGCAGTCAGGCATTGAGTGCCGTGTGACGCCCAGGCCATGGTTCGGGGCGTGACAGTAGCTAACAACTCCTTCGCCATCTTCTCTATCTCATTTTTTTGTACGTTGGGATATCTGTAGGGTCTAATGTTTATAGGAAAAATTCCCCTCTTTCAAGGTGATTTGATGATCATGACTTCTGGAGGGTGGTAAGAAGGTGGAGGAGGATAGTGACGATGAAGACTTCAATTCGGATGGTAGTTGTAGCCATAGCGTCTGAAATTTTGGAATGAGAATCTACTTGTTTAGTTTTCTTTCTATGCATATAACTTCTGTCATTTTATGTAACACCCCGTATCGTTAGAGTTCTAGTGGAAAAACTGAAGGGTTGAACGTTTTGCGAAAATGGTTGATAGGCCTACTTCGGGCAGCCATAACTCCTTGATTAGTTAGGAATTTGGGAAAGTACCCTTAATAAAAGTTGTAGTATGTAGAAATACCTTTTTAACGATATAAGGACCAGGACAATCAGATATCGGAGCAAGGAGATATGATCGTCTCAAAATATGGCTAATAGTAAGGCACTTAAAATTCTATAGAATCGGCTAAGTTTTCGATACATCTGCCTTCCAGTCAAATTTCGTGAAAATCCGTTAGGAATTTGAGGAAACTTAAAACATGAAAGTTGTAGCCCTTTGAAATAGATTTCCAACGGTATATTATGGAGCCCAAACAGAGATCTGTAAAAGAAGTTATGTCCATTTTACCGAACACTGCACAGAATCGACACACGCCGCTTTTCAGGGCGCGTGTGATGGCCCCGCGTCGCGGGCCGATCGCACAAAAACACCCTCTCTGAGTATCGAACTGCAGAATGTCGTACGATGCACGTGCGTCACGGACCCATCGCATAACAGGTCGAGTTTCGGGTTAAAAGTCGGGATTTCGCGTTTTAAATTATATTTAACCTTGGGGTTTATTTTCGTAACACCCCTAGTCACGAAAAATTACCCTAAAGTCAGGTAGAACAAGTCCCAAGCCTCAAGAACCCTTCAAGGTAAGTTTTATCATGATTCTAGGCTGAATTCAAGTCCCTAATCTCTTTCTAACTTGAGTAAACCCTTCTAATCAATAGAGTTGTGAGTGGAAAATTATTGTTGGGCGTAGAAACCCTAGAATCAAGAGGATTGAACGTCAAAAGGTAATGTTTCTACACTCTAATCATTCATAATAGTGAATTGATGAGTTCTTGGAGAATATTAAATGAGTTTTGTAAAGAGAATTACACGAACTATAGTAGGGTTTTGAATTATTGACTTGAGATTGTTATAATGATATGGGTGATGGAGAATGATGTTAATTACATCTAATTGAGATTGTAGAATCACCTAGAAGTAATAGAATGGGAATTGGGTGAAGAAACACCATTAATGGAGATTGTGGAGCTTTATGCCCACTAAGTGTTTGATAAAATGCTTAGATAACCAAAGCATGAATATTATTGCTAATATAAAATCCATTTGACTTGTATTGATATAGATCAAAGTTGAAAGGGTTGACGAACATTGCATTACGCTCCAAGGCTGGAATTAAGGTATGTGAGGCTAACTATCTACGTTAGGGAGAATCAATACGCCTCATCCTTCATACTTGTCAGCAATTTGACTCAGAATATAGTTTAGCCTTAGTTCCATGATATGATATAGAACTGTTATCTTCTAGGGTTGCAGTTACAGAATTCGTTCATGGTTGTCACTTTGAACGTCATGAACTCAGCACGTAATATTTATAGACTTATGCATTGTTATCACACGAGTCTCAGTCAGTGATAACCCGTTATTTGCATGAGTCCCATAATCAGAAACAGTTATCATGCTATCAGCTATAGCCAGTCTCAGTCTTGTAAATTGTTAATTTTGAACACCTGTATATGTATTTTTGGGCCCTAGGCCACAGTTTATGCATACGTATTGCTTGGGCCTGAGGCCACAGTTTTTGTGCACATTATTTGGGCCCTAGGCCACAGTTATATTTACAGTTTTACAGGTGATTCTTCATCCAGAACAGGGAGTACTTCAGCTTCTTGCTTTCCTGTTTAGTTCAGTTTCAATTTCAGTATTTTATTGCTTCAGTTGCTTTATATACCAGTACAATTCAAATGTACTGATGTCCCTTTTTATTGCTTGGGGGCCTGCATCTCGCGATGCAGGTAACAACATACAGGTTGACGATCCAGCTACTTAGGAGTGTTCGTATCAGCTACTGTGGTGAGCCCCAATTTCCTTCGGGGCGATATCAGTCATGCTCTTCTCACAGATTTCTAGACAATTACCTTTTTGTATTCATTAGAGGCTTCATAGACACAGTTCAGACAGTCAGATATTTGTTATGTTAGCCTTGTAGACAGTTATACTCAGTCGTTCAGTTGTTTTGGTTTAGCCATGTTGGCTACTTTCAGCTATGTTCAGATTGTCTAAGTATTTCCGCATTATGATATTTCAGTCAGACGTTTAGTTAATCAGCATGTGTTAGTTTTATTTTATAAATTAGTTATGTTTTGGTATCATATGTTGATTCAGCCAGCCAGTTGGTTCGCTCGGTCACATGCAGTCAGGCACCGGGTGCCGTGTTACGTCCAGGCCCAGGTTCGGGGCGTGACATTTTACTCTTTTGTTAATCTCATTCTGAATTACATAATATTGAGTGAATCACCTCTGATATTAAGTGACTGATTTTGCTTTATTGGATGACAATAGTCCACAAAAAGAAGATGCATACCTTAGCAGCAAAAATTTCCAAGCTCACTTGTAAAGAGAAAACATTCGAACAACCACTAAAAAACTCAATTGCTCTTGCTCAAGCTATAGCTTGACCGGAAACGCTAAACAAGAAACTTGGAACGAAGTTATTGAAAGACTCAGTGATTTCAATGGCGTTTAGGACTGAAAGATAATGGACTGGGTTGCTGCAACAATCTATGGATGAGGAACAATGATTTATATTGGCTCAAGGAGGTAAGAATACAACTTGTTGGTAGGTGGTTTAGTGGTGCTGATACATTGGCTACTGCACAAGAGGTGATTGTTTAATGGTGTTTTGCGGTGGTAGAGGTGGTAAGTGTGTGGTCGTAGAAGATAATAAAGTGAAAGAAGAGTTCAGCGACTGTTCGCGGGACGACATGTAATCGATGGCGATGATTGTATGTAAAGGTCATGTCCGTGTCCATTTCGTTCGAAAAATTTGTGTATTTTATTTATCTCGACCTGCAAATTGTATAGTTGATCCTCTCCTCCTAAACAATTGTCCCTCTACTGTATGTAACTAGTGTCAAACACGTACAACGTTTTCCTTGTCAATTAATATAATTTTTCTGACATAACATGATTAATATTAAAGCATATTTGTAATGAGTAATACGAATTTTGAAGGGGGAAATGTGAGCTTGAACTTATGAATGGTGATCCTATTCGACCGATTTGATTCTGGAATGCAAAATGATTAGGTATTGTCTGCATCGACGAAATTTAAGAACTAAATTTAATTCGATAGGTTTGATGTGTAGTGAAATTAATTTGGTTGTTGCTGTGTAAAGACAAATAGTATCTTGTTTAATACTAATTCCTTATATATTATGTTCTTGATGTATATTTCATAAAAAGTCAAAGTTAACATAGAGCCCGTTTGGATTGGCTTATAAGTTGCTTATAAGCTGTTTTCAGTTTTTTTGAGTGTTTGACTGGCCAGCTTAAAGTCATTTTGTGCTTAAAATAAGCTCAAAAAAATAATTGAGCCCATTTGACTTAGCTTATCTAAAGCAGCTTATAAGCTGAAAACAGCTTATAAGCAAAAAAAAAATAAGTTAGACTACCCCAACTTATTTTTTTTTAGCTTTAAGCCCATCCAAACAGGCTCATAATTTCTCATCAACTAATTTTGTTGGGTTTTCTAAGGCCTCATTTGTTTGCACCTAATGGAGATCTGAATCTGAATCATTCAGATCTCAGCCCATTAAGTGCATTTATTTTTTAATTTTTTTTATCACTTATTAGGTCCAAAGACATCAGATTTGGAAAAAAGTCTTAAACTTGTTGAGACCTTAAGCCACGCTCTTTTCTTCATCAAACTAACGCTTTAAAAGTTAAACACCACTCTCCGTTATTTGTAAGATAAACATAGTATTAATTCTTATGGCTTTGTCGGACTCGAAAGTTTTGATCTCTTCCATCTGATCTTCTAGTGAAACTTTTGATCTCTTCCATATGTTCTTCTAGTGAAGAGATGGGTTGAAGGTACAAAATACCATGAAAAGTTGAAAAACCATTTGTGTCTGACACCAAAGAATTACAATGAAAATCATGACAAATTGTGATCCTTAACGTTCAATGATTTTGGATCTCTTATTCTTTACTCCTATTTGTTCTTTTATTTCATGGCAAATTTAGATGAAAAGTTTTCTGCTTCTTTTTTCCGTCGAAATTGTAATGGGTATGTCTATCTGTGAACCCATCACATAAGAGTGGGGTTGGGTAAGAAAGGGCAAGGGTTCAGTATTCAGATCTTAATACAATATCTTAATATTTAAATGTGCATTCAGATTCAGACATTTTAATCTTAATAAAATTAAATGCAACCTAAGCCTGTGAAGGACTTTTTATGTTTTACACATCGAGAAAAAGAGAAATTTAATAAAGACAATTAACATTGAACAAGCGTCAACCAAACATTTTCACGATCTCAATGATAAAATTTTAATAAAAAGAGAAAATGATTTCAGGTTCTGCTTTTGCAATACAATTCAATAATTCTTCTATTGTAAGAATATTAAAATTTTCCCTTTAAAAAGATATCATTTCTTACTGATAATTGATTACCGTAGAAAAAAAACGAGTGCATTATTTCAGCAACAGAAATTAAGAATCATACGAATAAATAAAAAATTGTATCATGCATAGAAATTGTTTCCTAAACGTGAATATTAAATTAACACAAAAAGATTTCAGGAAATATTAAAAAATTACTAACTGGCATTTCCAGTATTTCAGGAAATATTTACATTGTTTCGTAAACATAAGTACTCCTCTGGATTAAAAAAAAGTGTCCACTTAGTCATTCACACATCTTTAAGAAAATATTAAATTCTAAAAAAAAAAGTAATTTGACTAAACTGTCCCTAATTAAATAAATATTGGGATTTGATCACATAACACTTAATCTGAAAAAATAATGTTAATTCTTTCATGATTTGATAAGTGGACATTTTTTTTTTTCAAGAAAAAAAGGCTAAGTGGACATTTTTCTTGATCCGGGGAGTATTAAATTAACACAAAAAGATTTCAGAAAATATTTAAAAATTACTAACTGCCATCCCTCCGTCTTGATATAGTTTGATTAGACACGGAATTTAAGAAAGAAAGATTTTTGAATGTTGTGTTTTAAAACAAGTCATAAATTTTTGAAACTTGTGTTGTAAATCATTTTTCATTAACAGTAAAAAAAATCAAATTAAATTATTTTTAAATATAAAAATATAGCATTTTGTTTTGAGAAAATTACACCGTATGTTAATTGGGGCAATAATGCTACCAAAATTAACCCTTTTTTTTTTTTTTAATTCTTACAAAAAATGACCCAAACTTTTTTCTCTCTCGCTCTCTCTCTGCCTTATTATATGTTTGTATATGTTAGTATAAGTGTCTGTATATATTTGTATATGTCTGTATATGTTTGTATATTTTGGGCTATTTTTAGTAATGTAAATTTTGGGTTATTTTTTTGTAACGTAAGTGACCAACTTGTATATTTCTGAAAATTGGAATAGAGGGGGGGGGGGGGGGTACTTTTTTCCTAATTTCGGAGATGTTATGTCCAAACGCCCACTAAATCTTGTCATGTGTCTTGTTCAGCGAATCGACAATAAAATACTAAGTATTACTTTGTGTTGCAATTCTGTCCAGGTGGTTCTACTTTCTTGTCCGTATGTCATGCTGACATTCCCCTGCTGAGAATCCATTTTCCCCAGAAAGTAGTTACCTGAAGGCTTGAGACAAAGAATCAGCATCCTTCCTTAACTTGCAATGGCCTTCTTCTCCACTTTGTTCTTCCCCAATTCTGTAGAATCAGACCATTTAATCTCCACTTCTCTAATCCTACACAAACACCTCATTTTCTCTTCTCCACAAAAGAAGGTATGTTTCCTTTTTTCTGATAATTTTAGTGCGAAACTCGCAAAAAAGTGATAGTTCATGTTCAGGCGTGTTTTTGACCATTGTTTTTGTTTTCTTTCACAAAATTGGAGTTCTCTTATTGTTATTTTATAGTAGTATTCGATTTTTAGTTTCTTCAGGCATTTTGATCCGGTTAACCAGTTATAGGTTTTTATCTTCCTATGCATCCTTCTCATAGTGATAGCCTACTGGTTACTGTACATTGAATTGAATTCTTTCTCTGTGGCAGCTTGACATTATTTTATACAAAATTATACCTTATATTGGAATGAAATGGGCTCGAATACAGGGGAATGGATATAAATGGTTCATATAGCTAACATCAACTTGTTTAGGTGTAAATTGATTGAATCATATTTATCTGGATTATTTACTTTTAGGCTCGTTATATAGATTAAATCAGTAACTATTTCCATTTATGTTGCCACACTCATTTGATGCCGATACATGTTGGATAATGCTTTTTTCTTTTTCCCCCATCTCATGTAAATAAGTTTTACATTGTCGTTAGTTGTTGTTGTTGCTATACTTAGGCGTTACGGGGACAATGTTTATGATGGTTCTCACACTATAAAGCACAACCGAAATGACTTTTATACTCCAAATATAAGATTGATGACTAAAGTTTGTACAAAAATCTAAGGGCCGTGACCCCTCTGCCATAGGAAATAAGTCAAAGCAAAGTATATTACCATTATGACTTAAATGCCTGAACCAAAAAAAAAGGATTATTGAGACTTAAATGTGAAATCGTGCTACCATTCACATGAAGACTCATGCCTGTCACTGGCAAGTGCTTCTACATAAGCATTTATATTCAGGAGGAATTTTATGCTATTAGGGATCTTTGAATATATTCTGAAGTATAAGTCTTGATCTTCTTGATTTCTGCCAACATAAAATAGAGAACAGTCAGGAGAGATGAATGCACAGAAAGGCTTTATATTGCCTGTCTATATACAATATTCTGATTTTGTTTCTTTTTCTGATTGGTTAGTGTCCACTATTATGATTAAAACAATGCCAAAAGTATATACATATAAGGACTAAGGAGTATATTGTTTTAAGTTAAGCTCCTTTTCTCCATATATTAAATAACTTGTTGAAAAACATTTGTTTCGTAGAAGCGGTTTAATATTGCTGATTTTGAGAGAATTTATATCGACAATCAGAGATGGATGCTTCTGAAATTAACAGAAGCTTGGTAAGTGAACTCGAATCAATGGGATTTTCAGAGGCTCAAGCCACCAAGGCTCTTTGTTCTTCTGGTATGTTCATCCTTCTGGTATTAGATAATATTATAGGAAAAGATTTGATCATATATTTGCTTAAAAAGTATAGGAGACAATTATAACATACCTTTCCCTTCAGAAAGAGTATAAAACTTTAGGCAATATGGTGGTTAATTTAATATGATTTAAGAAAATCCAGCTTTGTATAGGAAAGTTGCTCAAATTTTCCATTTTAGATGTAGCTCCAGAAATCACTTTATGCATGTACGTTAACTAATTAGTTTTATCTTGTATTTTGATTTTTGTATGAACATTCTCTCCATTAATAAGGCATCAAGAAGATGCAATAAGTACAAGAGAGATTTAGTAGTTAGCTCCAATACATGAGTTAATTATGCTAAGACCAGAGAGCTAACAAGTACAAAAAATTATCAGTACTATTTACAGGGGTTAGGATGATTCAGCTAAAAAAGCTAACAAATATAAGTTTCAGGCAGTGTGTAGGAGTTAGATTCCATTAAAACCTAATTCCTTTCTGTTCAAATGCACCAAACTATAGTTGTTGGAATCGCTTTCACAAGAAATGATTAGAGGATAATACAAGAAATTAGATTGGCGAGAATTAAACGAGCATTTAATCATTAAAATAATACAAGGGGAGGGGGGGAGAGAATGTACTGAAATCCATACTAGGGATGAATCCAAGAGGGTCAATTAAGGAGATACAAGGGGATAATCTCTAAACACCCACCAAAAGAGTATGATCCTCCATTTATCCAAAACTAGCTAAGAAATGAACACTCAAGTTGCTATCTATAGTAGCTGACACTAATTACAAATATGGCCATAATAGCTAATAGTAATTACCAATGGTCACTTATCCTTTGATCGTCTTTGCAAAATGTGGTCTTGAACCTCCATTTGAGCATGCTTTGAGCCTTCTTCCTTCCACGTATCTTCAATGCATCCCAAACTCTTTATGCATGAAAGATCGGCTCCAAGCTCACGATCACTACCTTGGAAGTTATCACTCTAGATGTCTCATGTCTGGTCCCAGTTTTCATCCTTTGGTGCTTTCACATCCACCCCACCCCCAGCCCCACCTCGAAAAAGAAAAAGAGAGTTTATCTATTTCTGGTATTAACCTACTGTTTTGTCTTTTAGATGCTACCTTTTGCAGTTAACTGAGCTCTCCACTTTTATGATTGCAAATCATTACTTCTTTCAGGTAATTCAAGTCTCGAGGCTGCAGTAAATTGGATTATTGATCATGAGAATGATGCAGAGACTGATGAGATGCCTGTGGTATGTAGCTTAACACTGATGAATGAGGGTTTCCCTTCTTTACCTGGTACATCAATGTTCCAGGTTAATTTGATAATTTCATTGTGATTTTGATTGTCACGTTTAAGATGAGAATAAGTATAGAGAGAGAGAGATATTAGTTTAATTGTAAGTTCCAAGTGCATTTTAGAGTAATAGTTTCTCCCTCAATTGGTTGTAAGATTAGGACATCCATTCATGAAACAGTTACAACAATATGCAATTATGTGCATCTACAAGGAAGAGCGAGTCATTACTATAAGTACGGATAAGGTATTTGAGAGAGGTATAGTAAAGTACCTTGGAATATTTTTACACTTCTCTTGCTACCTAAGTTAGATGGTGAATTAAGTTAATTGGCTAGTGCTTACAGGAAAATGATTAACTGGAGCTTTCTAAGTTTTATAATTACAGTCAAAAAGCTAAGAAGAACATTCCTCATTAGATGCATTAGTGGTGTCTTTAAAACTACTATGGTGAAAATTTTGGCAAAATAGGTATGGGAGTGAGAAATATATTTTGTTTGAGAATTTTAAATTTCAAGTCAAATAAGTTCCTATAGTTTAATAACTTAAGTCAATTTGTTTTTAATATCCACTTTAATTGGGAATGTTGATTTTAATGTTTAATTTTTGTCAAATTTTTGAATATTATGTGATTTGTTCCCGAATATGCTTCAAATTTGCAAAATTTTAGCCTGTTGTTTTCAGAAAAAGTATTGACCAAACTTATAAGTAGTGAATAATTACTATATACGTGTATCGAGTTAAAGTTTTGCTGTTTTAAAAGTCCCTTTTGACTTGCTTAACAATGTGTCGTTTGGATGTTATGTATACCTTTGACCTAGGAGGTGCTTAGAAAAGTAGTCATGTTTATAAATTGGAAGTGTAATAATTGGCCATTTCTAGCAAGATATGCGTGTTTGCCTTTTGCGCTCTGTGTTATTTCTCCTTCTTCTCCCTTATTTCGACCAAATACATGGGAATGTGGTTATAGTACTAGGAATGAAGTAGGAAAGACTATTCTACATACTGTCTTATCTTGTGATTTAATTTTAGCTAACACATTTTTAGGAAAAGGAGATGGCGCCTAATAGCATTTGAGAGTGTAAATAACCTTAGTGGCATGGACTTTATCCTTTTTAGAAGACGCGATAGAGCCACGTGGAAGGTTTCAAAAGACCTACAATCTTTTTGCCCATGCATATTTAGTGAGAAATAGAACACAATGGAAGAAAAAATTGCATATAGGTGATACCAACTAGTTGGATTAAGTCTTATTTATGTTGCTAAGCTTAGTGATGTGGAGTGTATCATTTTGCATCTTCTATTTTTTTGTTTATAGACTTTCCATTTGCTAATAGATTTAAGTCTCTTCGAGACAGCAGTTTCCCTTTTAAGGCCACGTGATCTTTGATGTTTAATTTTTTTTTTAACTGTCTAATTGTGCAACTCAATCCTAAAAGTTCTAATAAGATAGTTGCATACAGGTTACAATCGACATTATTGAAACACCCAGTCCTACTTTCGATTCGGAACAAGTAAAGTTGAAAGCACAAGAGCTAAGGTTTGATTTTACATTAAAGTTTCGTGAGGAGGTTTTATATTTAATTCAAATACTGGAAACTGTCATTGGAAGAATTATCTCCTTGCCTCTTGTTTACCTTATGAAACTGCTTTGCTGTGACTGGCTTATGGTTTGTTTTCAGAATTCTATTATTACATTTTTCCTTTCTGATGCTTTTGGTGGATGAAATTCCTGCTTTTTTAGGGAGCGAGTACGCAAGAGGAGAGAAGAGGAAGACAAAAAGCTGGAAAAGGAAAGGGAGAAGGTATGGAGTATATTCCTATTCTCTTAAGAACTTTCTCCAGTGTAAGTTCTGATTCAATGCGGAAAGTTTATTGTCAATATGTTGAATGTGGGAGATCTAATGGCTGTGATTGAATGATGTGATGAACTTTTGATGCATGATTTGAATACTTTTTGAACGTGAACAAGTGAGTGCAAACCAATCCAGTGATTCTAGGCTCACTGTTGGAGAGATGGCATCGTCTTACAGAAATTGCTTCCCACTTATTTGGATCAACTTTAAACATTAGATTCCAATTATTGACTAATGCCAACCAATAAAAAGCATGTTTCATTAATTAATGGTGATGCAATTATGCAAAGTCGTTAAATCCATGAAGTCTTAGCCTTGAAGCAATTATGCAAAGATTCAAGCAGTACCTAAATAGAGTAATTTGAAATGCATTGATCCAAAAACCCTACATATGTAGGACTGAAACTAAACTAATAATCTGGAGCTCATTCCTGAGAAATGGCCAGTTAGTTGTTGTTCTACCTTTTCTTTTGGGATTTCCAGCTTCTGCTGGTTCTGTCAAATATTTATATTTGAAACTAGTGTGTATGGTCTCACAGAACTATTAATGTTCAGCTGTTATATGTGGAGGTGTTCTGCTTATCAAAATGCTAAATGTTTCGGCTTATTTGTAGGCGAGGATACGCGCAGGCAAAGAACTGCTTGCAACAAAGCGAATGGCACAGGAAAATGAGAGGAAACGGTGTTTTTCTAAGTTGAATCTATGTTACTTTATAAAAATGCCTTGTGCTTATTTGGCCAAAAATCCTTATTTTAGGTTTCTGCACTTTGCTCGCGTTTCAGTTTTGAAGCACAGCGGAAGATCGAAAAAGAAGAGGAGAGAAGGGCAAGGGAAAGAATTCGTCAAAAGCTCCAGCAGGACAAGGTATTTGTTACTCGAGTTTTCGTGGTTCTTGTCCAAACAGTGCTAGTCAAGTTTTTCTCGGTACTTGTCACTACATGGACCTTAGTCCTGATTAAGCAGCATATATCCCCAACTTCAGATCTTGTGGGGATTGGAATAAATCGCGAGTTCATGTCCTGACAGGAAGAAAGGAGGGTTAGCCTTGGTTCATCTATGAATAGCTCTACATCTTCGAAATCCATTAAAACCTCAAAGCAAGAAACAAAGGTATTCCGCTTTGCAATTTTATTGATTGTTCCTAAGATTGATTGTGTTCATTACCTTGACTGCTTTTAATTCTTCTCCTGAAAATCACAATTCAGAATCATTTAGAAGTTGACTTTTCCGCATCATCTGGTAATGTCCCTACAGAGAAAGAGGTTTTGAGGGAATGCTTAAGATCTCTCAGGCGTCAGCACAAGGTAGCTGAATTCCATTCACTTCTGTTTCACTGTTTAGCTCTCATTAAATTTCCAGTCTCTTACAAGTCTATGCGAACAAGCTTTTAGCTTCTGACCTTTTGTTTTCTGCGGGTTGTTCAGGAAAGTAATTGTAACAGTATATGCATAATAAAATATCTAGGCTGAATACATAAGGAGGCCCTTAAACTTGTCACAGTTTTTCTCTTAGACACCTGAACTAATTCTTGTTCCTATTGAACACCTAAACTATTTAAGAATTGTACCAATTTAACACCTTTTTTTGCAGCAACTTAACATGCCAGATGCGTGAGATTCAATTGCCACTTACATCACATGACAATGTGACCAATGATAAAATGATACATTAGCAGCAAAAGAAAAAAGGAAAAAAAAAAAAAAAAAAAATCTCCCTCCCTTTGTATTCCGCCGCCCCCCCTCCCCATTGTGCTTCTCTACCAGAAAACTCTGCTACAACAAACCCATTTCCCCGAGCAAATTAATATTCCTTCTCCAACCACAAAATGACTTAGAAAATTGCCACATCTTTATCACAGACAAATGCAGATTGTGAAATTTGATTTTAAATTGTATAGAAAAAGAGGAAAATGGACAAGAATGTTGAATCTTCCTCAATAATAATTTTTAATCTTCATTTTATCAAGGTTTGTCTTAATTTGCAGTATCCCAACATCTTGTCTTCCATGTGGCTCTCACCTAACCCCCAAACAGCACTCTGAAAATTCCAACTCCATAAATCTAGAAGTTCTTATGTTTAATTCATTGTAATTTTTTCAAACACGGCTCCGAAATTGAATGAAAAATAGAGGAACAAATCTAACATGCTATCGATAGTCACCACTTTGAAAGTGTGGAAGAAAATGTCTCTGCATTGTGATACTAATCGTCGGTGAAACTGAGAGAAGTTTCAAACTCTAGTTGTGTCTCTGTAAGAGGGTTCTTTTTCCACCGTGTTCATTTTTATTTTTGGTTTTGATGTATTGTTTTATCATTTGTCACGTTATGACGGTGGAGATAGACAGATGGTGGCGAGCTTGGCGGCAAAGTATAGTTAAGAAGATAGAAGTAGAAAACTATAAAAGAAAAAAAAAAATTAAGACTTTCCATTCTCTTATGGGAGAGCGTCTTACGCACACTATATTATGTCAACAAAAGTGTTAATTAACTTCTTTAGTAGTTTAGGTGCTCCATAGGAAACAAGTATTAGTTTAGGTGTCTGAGAGCAAAATTGTGACAAGTTCAAGGGCCTCCATATGTATTCAGCCAAATATCAAGTTGCACTGAATTATCAGATATCAGCTTTGAAAGCCATGTTCCATCCAATATGTCATATCACTAACAGTTCATGTGTTTCAGGAGGAGGATGCGAAAGTGCAACGGGCCTTCAAATCTCTGTTAGTTTATGTGAGGAACATCATTAGCAATCCTGATGAACCAAAGTTCAGGAAGATCCGGCTTAGTAATCCCGCTTTCCAGGTGAATACTATTTAAGCACACGCCAAAGAATGAAACTTACTCCATTTTCTGATATTGTAAGGTTTGAGACATAATTATCATTATGAGGAGAGAAGCTGGAAGTAGGATCTCTCACCCTGCACCCTCGTGTATATGTGATGGTGGGGACATGTGGTAAGTGGTGGCTGTGTAATGGGGTAGATGTAGATTAAGGTCTTAAGCTTCATCAATCTAATCTTGTCCATTCATCCATGTCCTCGGATCCATGTGTGCCACAGTTTCTCAGAATCATTCCCCCTCTATCCAAAGTATGGTGTATGATGTGTAGCCTATCAATAAGTGCAAAATGATGTGTTATTGTCTTGGCTTCTTGTGTCTTATCCGCTCCACTCACTGTACTTTTAACAATAAAGAATGTAATCTGCTGTTTTCAGAAATACCCTTCTACTGTTCTTTCATACCAGATTGCCTTACATGTTCTAGTGTCATGTTTTCTGTGTGACAAGGCCGAAATTGTGAATCAGAAATCTGGTTGAAGTCAGGATAGCTTGTTTTTGTAACTTAGCCAATTTCAAATGATGTGATTTCCTGTTGCTTGGATCAAGTGGATTTTGGATTTGTGTTAATGTTATTTCACTCCTTGTGGATGGCAGGCTAGAGTTGGGATTTTCAAAGAAGGCCTGCAGTTTCTAGAACTCTGTGGGTTTGAAAGAGTTAGAGGAGGTGATTTTTTGGTCTTGCGCAGAGACAAGATCGATATGGCGGTACTGAGATCAGCTGGCATGGTTTTGAACTCTGCCATTACAAATCCCTTCTTTGGGCTACTGTCAAAGTAAGGTGGTTTCCCCAGGGATTAGAGGCTTGATGTCTGACAATCAACAGAGCACTAGCTAATTTTACTACTTCTATTGGACTTGAATTTGTATAGTAACCTGAATCGGATATTCTATTTGTTTGAACTTTAATTTCTCCTATAAATGTACTTATATATATGATATGCATTTTAATCTTCCCGCCCGTCCCTCACCCCTCATATATAGATGTGTATAACAGCCTACGTACCCTTCTGGACTCCTCTTTAAAGTGATTCTTTCTGTAAATACATAGTGAGTTGCTTTTATTGGTGAAAGTCCTGGACATTTTTAAACTAAAAATATCTAAGTGGAATCTAGATTTTGAATTAGACTATTTATTCAATCTATTACAATAAATAACTAAAGAGAGATCATAGACAGCGTTGGAGCCATCTTATGCTAAGGGGTAACTGAAACCCCTCTCGCCAGAAAATTACACTATTTAGCTATGTTAAAATTTTAATTTTATGTATATATCAACTCCCCTTATTTTCTACATGTGTCTACTTTTTTATCACTTCTACATCAATTTAAACACCACACTATGCATCACTGCCGCCGCCACTAAGAGCCATAACAACGTCGCCACCACTATTTGCTTTTCTCCAACATTAAGAGCCCGTTTGGATTGGCTTATAAGTTGGCTTATAAGCTGTTTTCAGCTTTTTTGAGTGTTTGGCTGGCCAGCTTAAAGTCATTTTATGCTTAAAATAAGCTCAAAAAAATAATTGGACTCATTTGACTTAGTTTATCTAAAGCAGCTTATAAGCTGAAAACAGCTTATAAGCCAAAAAAAATAAGTTGGACTACCCCAACTTATTTTTTTCAGCTTATAAACTGCAGACAGCTTTAAGCTGTAAGCCAATCCAAACGGGCTCTAAAAATGACACAACTCTTTGACTATTCACTACACTGTCTTTTGTATACCGTAATAACTTCAATCATTATTCGCCACCTTTTCACCTAAAAAACAAAGACTAACAAAACGCCGCTCAAACACCAACCATCAGCTTCCTCTGTCATCGAGGTTCTTTGATCATCATAAAATCCTTCACCTTACCATTGACAATCCCCCTTCTACCAGTCTCTCACCTACCTCGTGTTAGAAAAATAGGTAAATTTAATTGAAGAAGATAATGGCTTTGAGGCATGAAGAATCAACTTTTCATAAAAAGATAATGTCCGTATATAGATCGGAAAAATACAAGCAATTTCCTTCATGATATAACAAAGTCCTTAACTTGTTTAGATTTTTCTATATTCTATATCAAGGGTGTTCTTATATTTATAGAAATTAAGAGATTTCTTTTCATGAATAGTCATGCTCTTCACGAACAGATGTATTTCTTTAATTTAAGACCTCTTATATTACGAACTATCTAACACCTCGCTCAGCAAAATCGCTATCACTCCCATTATTTGATCGGTTTCGAAGAGGTCAAAGGATATGCTCGAGGTTTTCAATCGAGACTCAAGTCAAACATGGTCTAATGAAAGATGTGCAGTCAATATAGCGATAAAGTTTCATCACTTACCTTATGTTTTGTTATAAAAAGAATATAAAGTTTTATAGGTTTAATGAGTTCATTTTCTTGACAAAGCATGTGTATGACACTCAGCCAAAGCGATGTATGTCAGGCATAGTTCAAAAAAATATTGATGTGTAAAAACTGTATATATAAAGTTGGGATGTTCAAAGAGATTTGTGTTCGAGCTAAAGGATAAAATTTACTCAGTATTTACATCAAACCATGTAAGCTTATTATAATTAAGTGATTCAATGAGGTGAGAATGCATGTTAATTGACCACAATTTAAGTGCTAAATTCATGTACAAATTCATGTTATGCATTTATTGATTTAGTATAAATATCAGATGCGAGAAGTTTTTAGAGATGTATATCCGTCCTGCGAAATAATAGCCAACAATATATATAATTTTAAATAGGGAAAAGATGCAAATATATCCTCCAACTTTGCTATTTAGAGCAGATATACCCTCAGTAAAAAAGTGATGCATATATACCCGTCATTACACAAACGCAAAGTTTAGGATTATATTTGCACCTTTTCCCTTTTAAATATATAATATATAGAGATAGAGCTAGCGAATGTTATTGTTTTTGACAGACCGGTCAAATATGTAACTTGTCTAAATTTTTACTCGGGGCAAAGTATCGAAGAAGTTGGGGTCATTTGCATGATTACCCTTCAAAGGCACTGGTCTTTAATTTCTACCCCTCAAATTGGTGGTCTTTAATTTTTACCCTTCGCTAAAAATTCCTTGATTTCGTGTTCGAACCCCCGCTCAGTCAAAACTTAAAAAAATAAAAATCGTAAGATAAATTATGGATTCGCAAGGTAAAACTCTACCAAACTCTACCTTAAGGTATTTTTTTTAATTAATTGAAATTTTACAAATCTCTGCCTTAAGACCTAACTTTTGCTCAAATAGGCCTAATTTTGGGCAAAACTTAGGCCTTAAGGCAGAGGTTTGCCTTAGGCCTAATTTTGGATAAAAGTTTGCCTTAAGGCCTAACTTTACTATAAATCTCTGCCTTGCGATTTTTTTTTTTTACTGAATTGGGATTCAAATCCAAAACTTCAGAGTATTAGGCGAAAGACAAAAATTAAAGACCACCAATTTGAGGGACATAAATTAAAGACCAGTGCCTGTGAAGGGTAATTCGCACAAAAAAAATGAAGAAATTGCACAATTTGTCCTTCAAATATGCTGGACTTCAACTTTTGCCCTTTAGATGGGCTAGTGTTTAAATGGACATACATCTTTTAAGGGTCACGGGGGCTTAACTTATTGGATATCAACATTCCAAGAGCCCGTTTGGATGGACTTATGCCTATAAGCTGAAAACAACTTATAAACTAAAAAAAATAAGTTGGGGTAGTTTAATTTTTATTTTTTTTTGTTTATAAGCTGTTTTCAGCTTATAAGTTGCTTTAAATAAGCTAAATTAAATGGGCCAAATTATTTTTTTGAGCTTATTTTAATCACAAAATGACTTTAAGCTGACCAGCTAAACACTAAAAAAAAACTAAAAACAACTTATAAATAACTTATAAGCCAATCCAAACGGGCTCTCAAAACATAAACTTATGTCTCGCGATTTTTTTTTTATTTAAGCTTTGCACTGTCCATTCATCTTAACCCGGGCCCAACCCGAATCTTTATCCGGTATCCAGTGAATTAGAGAGAGTAGTAGGCTGCATCGCGGTTCTTTTGATTAATATTAGGGAAAGAGCTTAGCAGAATAATAATAATAGTAATATCTGCCCAAAAACCACTCGTGAATTACTTGCCCCAAATCCGTGCCCTCTGTCTCTGAGTTTCCCCCAATTCGTGTGTATAATAAGTGAAGTGCATAATTAGGGTTAGGGTTAGGGTTGGAGTGCGTGGGGGCGATAATACGATGTATGCTGATCGGGTGGAGGCAGTGACAAAGAGGTCTGTAAAAGATAGGCTTAACGGCAACACTTCTGATGATTACGCTCGCCGGAGACTAATTGCCGGCAAGAGGTGCTTATTATTTCTAATTGCTTCACATTTTTAATAAAAGTTTTCAGCTTTTTCATGTCTTATGTGCTTGTGTACATTTGTCACTATGTGTTTTATTTACTACTCCCTCAGTCCCAATTTTAAAGTGTCTTAGTAGGCGTTTCGCCATAGCAACCAAAAAGAATTTCACTTTTTTTGGAATTTTGAAGTTGGGAGTTGTGTTTGGCCATAGTTTTTGCAAATAATATTTTGTTTTTGAAATGTACTTTTTCAACAAGGTTTTACTTGTTTAAGTTGTATTTGGAATTTTCATGATTTTTTGAAAAAAGTGAAAAAAAAAATCCGGAAAAAAGTGAATAATTCTTATGGCCAAACGGGTCCTAAATTTTGACTGGGTAGGGATAAGGTCTGCTTACACACTACCCTTCCCCAGACCCCCCCCCCCCCCCCCTCTTTACTTGTGCGATTACCCTCTGTATGTTGAGTTTGACTAGGCAGGGAGATTTTTAAATCTTGCGATATTAAACTTGCCATGTAGTATGTTAGAATTGTAAAACTTACTAAATATAGAAAGAGGCACTCTTTTTGGGAAAGAGCAAAAAGGGAAGTAAGACACTTAAATTGGGACCAAGGGAGTAATTGAAATCAGCTTTTTTCTTCAATCGAGTAGAGAATTGGTATTAAGAAGACCAATATGCTGTATCTGCTCGGTGCAAAGAGTGTTGTTATGGTTTTCGTTTTACCACGCACAAGATGCGTGTAAATTGTAATAGCAGTTTAAAGTTTTTTTTTTTTTTTTTTTTTTTCTAATTTTGAATAGATAGTACTCCGTTTGTCCCATTTTTTGTGACTCTGCTTGACTAAAAAGAAAGAGACTTGAAATTTGATGTCTAAAACAAGCAATAAATATTTGCGTTGCTGGAAGTTATCTCATTAAGGGTAATATGAGAAGTTTAAAATTGCGGATCTTTGTAGCTCAGTTGGTTGACTACTAGAAATTTCACCACACCCCCCCTCCCCCCCCCCCCCCCCCTTTTTTTTTTTGGTTGGATAGCTAACTGAAAGAATTTTATTGATGTAAAGAAGGGCCAACTTTAAGAAAAAGCTGGACAGAAGTACATCTAAAAGACAACTTTACAGTGAGTGTAAAGAACTAAGAAACTCAGCCAACGCCTCCGGCTCTAAAACATTTGCCGAGGTTATGTTGCACCAAAAATTAACCAACAATATACGTTTGTGCTTTAGATTAACTACATTGACCTTTTTGTTATCAAAAACTCTAGCATTCCTCTCTCTCCATGCGACCTGCCAAACCACTGCTGGGATAGACTTGCAGATGTAACCCAGACGCTTTATGCATATCCTGTTTGTGCCATGAGAGGAGAAAATCAACTGTGTTCCTCTGCATGAACTTTCACCTCGTTGGTGAGGGTTCGATTCCCCACCTTGTAATACCCTCCCCTTCCCCTACCCCCTATGTAATTAAAAAAAAAAATTAAAATTGAATTTCTAAATATGGAAAGGTGTCAGCAAGGGTTTCATACGCTATGCTAGTTCTATTTTTTCTCCCCCAAATATGCATTTAATAAGTCCTCGTTCTTTTTGGGATAGATTAAAAAGTAAGGTGTGCACAATTGATGGGACAGAGGGCTTAGCAGTTTAAAGTTGTATTGGCAAACTTCTTGTTAGGATTCTAATTCTTTTGGGCACAATTTGATTCAATTAAATGTAATTTAGGCAGTTGAATACTTTTAAAACTGTGTGCACCTATTAAATAGAGGCATCGAGAGCATTTGTGTAATGGTTAATTATCTTCCAGGAAGGTGTCGTTGCTGCTTACTTGGCCTGCCTCCTTTATGCTTCCGTACTGCCTATTGGAGTTCGAAACCAAATAAATTCCCTTTAGGGCTCTGGGCCCTCATAGTTTGGATTATCTGCTGAAAAACATAGAGGTTCAGCAATCTAATGATTAGGATTGAGAGATGCATTCTTTTCTTTTTTGAGAAGGTAAGTAGATTATGTAGTAAAAGACAGCAACTTAGCACCAAATTGGTGGTATGGCAGTACAAGAGTCTGCAGTCCTCCTTTTTTTTTTTAAAAAAAAAAAAAGGATGTCTACAAGACTGCAACAAGGACCTATTCTTGTAATATTCTATGAAATCTAACATAGTAACTTCATCCTTTACAACCTGTAGATTACACCAAAAAGCCAAAAGCCAA
This sequence comes from Lycium barbarum, assembly GCF_019175385.1. Lineage (NCBI taxonomy): Eukaryota > Viridiplantae > Streptophyta > Magnoliopsida > Solanales > Solanaceae > Lycium > Lycium barbarum. The sequence continues at coordinate 21,903,119 of NC_083345.1, read as the reverse complement.
AAGCCATAAACATTTGTATTTAAGATGCTGTACACTGACTTTCTTCCCTTCAAGGCATCTCCTCTTTTGAAGGAGGATTGGACGAATTAGCAAAAAGCAATTATTTATAAGTACTAGTAGTGATATTTTAAGTATACGAGTTCACTCATGCTTATATTTGCAGCTTTAAGCCTCAATTGGTGTAGTCCTATTAACTTTCTGGTTCAATTACTGTAATCTATTTTGTAGGCACAGAGAAGATGATGATAAATGGGAGCATGATCTTTACGAGTCTGGTGAAGCTCCAGGATCAAGTATGGTGCCATTAGATTCAGTTAGATATTACTTATTCATTAGGCAATATACTTGTGATTGCTGGACTAAAAATTTTGATATTTTTTATGGTCATTCATAGGCCAGAGAATTGGTGCTAAGGATCTTCGTCTAAAACTCCAAAAGAAAAGTATCCAACAAGCTACTCAAAGTGTTAGAGGTTCTGTCTCTGGAGGTATGAGGGATTTGCGTGAAAAGCTCTCTGGTACTGTATACTCACAAACAGTGGAAAATGATCCCCCCAAAGCAAAGATGAAGGTGGCTCCTGAGATAAGTAAACCTGTCAGGAGAAGCATCACAGCTGAAGCTCCTGCCATGGAGACCAAAAAGGTTGCCAGCACAGTTTCAAAGAAGAAGTCCCAGCAAAAGGCAAGATCTCCTTACTCAAATTAGAGTCACCAATAAGCTCCTTTTCAATAGTATTACTTCTTTACCAAATCCTGATATTGCTATTAAAATGTGAAAACACACGCCCCGAACCCCAGTAAGAAAAAGAGATAAACTTTCAGCAACCTCCCACATAGAAGGGTAATAGAGTGCACTAGACAAAAGTAACATGTTGCATGCTTTGCATTATACGGTCTTCCTTACTTTCAGTTCTTTAGTTATTAGCTCCTTAAATTTTGCTGATGGTTGCTGGATCTTATTATATATTCAGTGGGTCAGTTTCCTGCTTGGAACAACCCTAAACCCTAATGCCAATAGGGTTTATAGTACTCCCTCCGCTTCATTTTGTGTGACCCTGTTCGACTAGCCACAAAGTTTAAGAAAGAAAGACTTTTGAAACTTATGGTCTTAAACATGTCGTAAGTAGCATTTGTTTGACTATAGGACTTTTGAAATTTGTCATTTTAAATACGGCATAACATTTGTGTGGCTATAAAAGTTTGTCATTCTGGATAAATGGAAGTTTAAGTTAAATTATTTCAAATTTTGGAAGTGGTCATTCTTTTTGTAACATACTAAATAAAAGGAAAAAGGGTCGCATAAGCTAGAACCAGATGGAGTGTTAGGTTACTGGTAAATGTAATACATGACCAATATAAACCCTTTTTTGGCTGGTAACTTCATTTGTAGTCAAATTTATTTGGTATGGCTCATAGCTATGTCCACTTACCTGCTGGATGTTTATATTTTTCTGGCTTATGGAATCGGACCAGTAAAGAACTCTCAAAAGCAAATATCTTTGCCTCTGCACTGGGTTCATTCTAAAATGTTAGAACTACTAAGAACCGAATCAAGGTCATGCACACAATTGTCTAGAAGATTGACACGTACTAGCTGTTTATTTCCAGAGTGAAGTTTTGTGAATGTTGAGAGTTCTGTTTCCAAGTGCTTCTTGGTTGGTCCTTATTTCCTTAAGCAACTGTGTAGAATTTATTTATTCCAGTTTGGTAGGAGCTTTTCTGGGCATACATCTTTGATTTTGTTGTGTATGCGTATGCTGTGGCGAGGACTCGGCTCTGCTCACTGGACTCCAAAATATGGCTGGAGTAACTGTGTCATTGCAACATATGCATAGGGAAAATCAACCCAACGTTTATAAATATCAATCACTGAGGCATCTCTTCCCTTTGTGCTAGCTGATCTCTTTATAGTGAGCTATCGTCTCTTCAACCAGCTAATCAAATGGAAGCCGGAAAGATTCTTGGTACTTTAAATGAATCTGGGAATATGCTCGGTCAACATAAGGTAAGATCCTTTAAGTAGAGTGCCTTAATGCCCATGGATGATATATTCTGACGCACATACTCCTCAACTTTGTAGTGCTAATAGAGTGTACCACAATGAGGGTTGTATGCTCTTCAACATCTGAGTTGGGAATTGTTGAAAGAGAGGTAGCCAGACTTCTTACTTCTCAGCTTCAAAAGTAGAGGCCATTAATATTTTTGAATGACATATGGACCACAAGCAGCTTTATCAAAGGATTAAGGAAGCTTTATGCTTTATATATGCTTTATATATGAGTGGAATTTTGGCTACTATATTAGGATAAATGGCAGGCTGGAGCCACCAAAAAGACTTGTGCTTCTCTAGCATCAGGCCCCCCTATGTGTGGGAAAGGAAAGAGGAAGATATGGGAAACCAAACCCCTAAGCTTTTAATGCAATGATTTATACAGCCTGCCAAAATGAGTTGTGCTTCTCTAGCATCATCTCCAACCCCCCAAAACCCAGCATCTGTGGGAAAGGAAAGAGGAAGATATGGGAAGCCGAACCGCTATGCTTTTAATGCACTGATTTATGACATGTTTTTGTTTGGAGCAAAAGATTACTGAATTTTTCTTTAAGAAAATAAAACATATCATAATTTGGGAAGGGTAAATATGGATTGACCTCGTACTTTTTGTATCTCATGATTTTGAACATGGAGGGATTTTGTATCCCTCGATCCATGTCCAAAGTTTTGTCCTTGACTACAAACAACAGTTATGGGGGGCAAGATTGAAAAGCCTGCAATGAGAAGAAATATTTGAATTAAAATCATGTCAATGAGTCAATCTAGTCCAGAAATTTATGGGAATACCAATGGTAAGTGTCCTGTCAGTCTAGCTCGGCTTTAACAACATTGTGGCCTGCACCATAGCTCTGAACTTATGTCCACAGTTTATTCTCGACTCCTTTGTGAATTTCACGGTCTAGGCAAATCCGATACCTTCACTTTCGACTGTGCTGATTTACAGTAAACAGGAATGGAATTAAAACTGTAGTGCTTATGAGTGCGTCATTGGTCTTTGCGAAATCTTACTCTTTCCATAAGACTTCGTAGAGATCCTATTTTTTCTTTCTAGTCTTACCATTCAACGTCTTTCAGCACACTTTCACATGTTTCACAGCATTTTTTTGTTACGTTATTGCTCTTTAGTGACATCATATGTGGTGAGCATATTGCATTTGATCTACACATCCCTTATTTCTTTAGCTTTCCATAATTGTTCATGTGCAATTAGACCATCTGCTTTGCTTGTTTTACTACTGTATAATCGGTGGTTGTGGCTATCTATGTTCATTCTACTAGTCTCAGTACTCTGGTTTTTTTCCTTGATTTTATCAGCTATCACATATATATTAAAACAGTTGAAAACTAGTTAAGTATGTGTGCGCGCTATTCCAGAGTACACTATGTGGGACTGCTCTTACATATAAGGTTTATTCATTTTTTTGCAGGCGGAATCAGTGGATAGTTTTCTACAATCATTGGGTCTTGAGAAGTATGCAATTACATTTCAAGCTGAAGAAGTATGTAAATTACTGCTGCTCTTTCCTTTTTAATTTAGTTTAAAGTGCTGCAGGAAATCACCTTCTCCTCATGCTTTTCTTGCAGGTTGATATGGCTGCTCTTGTGCACATGACAGATGAAGATCTTAAAGCTATGGGAATACCAATGGTAAACATCCTGATTTTGTGTGAGAATTCATTTGATGATTGTGACTTTCTGTTTTTCATTTTCTTGTTAATTGTTATGAATGGGAAGAGAAATCATAGTGAAAAATGTTCAAATCAGTAGGCGTTGTTTTTCATAAGAGAGATTTTCCAATAAATGTTTCTGGGTAAGCTTCTTTGGTTTGACAGTATCTATAGTCATGTGGATTCGAGAGATTAGGCATTCCAAGGCTTTGGCCAAAGAATTCATGATTAGCACATCTTTGGGTTTGCAATTTCAGATTCAACCCTGACCACGTGGTGATAGCTTGGACTTTCAGCCAAAAACATTTTGTTTCTGAGCTACTCCCTTTGTCCCATTTTAATGTGATACATTTTCCTTTTTAGTTGTCCTAGAAAGAATGATACATTTCTTGTTTGGAAAATATTTAATCATAACATCCCCATTTTACCTTAATTGATGACATGTCTTGTTGAGATTCAATTGATGTAAAAGTTCATTCTTTTACAAAAAGAGCGAAAATGAAAAGACATGTTGAACTCTCACCCTTGATCTTTCTAAAGAATACTTCTGGTGCTTCACATATATTTAGCTTACATATCAGAAGTCCTATTATTACCCAATTACACACTTTCACGTCAAATGGGACCAAGGGAGTAAACTATTTTTTGTTTTTGTGTGTGCGTGTTTTGCGGTTGGGGGGTTATTGTTGGAGTTGTGCTAGTGGAATGACATGGATAGATGTCCCTTTTATTGCATGCTGATTGAAAGCTGTCCCTTTTGGTTGTTTCAGGGTCCAAGGAAGAAGATAATATTAGCACTGGAGACTAGAATCTGATTACATCTTATTCCTTTGCTGGGGTTATTCATTGGTCTGCCATCCAACAAGTCAGCAGTCTTGTGTTTTAACTGTACAAGTCTGTTTCCGGATTTATTTCCTTTATAACTTTTTCTTTGCTTATTTTTTGGGTTTTATCAGTAAGTGTGGTAAGCAAGAGCTCTCAACATGTACAACATGGGAACATTTAAAGATGTGCTAGGCCTTAACGGCATATAATTTAATGGTTTTATTGGTTGCTTGTCATGTTATTTGGAAGCCAAATTTTGCTGCTTCATCCCGTATTTAGGTTCTCTATAATCTTATTTCAGTACTGTTATCATTTGTCCACTTCCCCTGAAGATAAATCGTTGTTTCATTAATGTGAAGTTTCCGTTTTCCCAACCAAATAAAGTGACATCCTCATTATCAGTATACTTGTTCCATTCTATAGTAAAGAATTCCTCATTAATTGCTAAAATCAAGTGATAACAATTTTTTCTGCATCATCATTGTGGCAGGAAAGTGTATTTCAGTCGAAGTCTTAATGTCGAAGGCAAATTTAACTATGACAATGAATTGCACAAAAAGTAAATTTTACTTTGTCGCACAATGCGCTGCACGCCAGCGTCAGACTACATATAAACGTGACGTGTATCTAGTCATTTTTGTACAAATTCTTCACGGACTGTAGTTCAGATCTCACTGGGGATCCAAAACTTTTGGGGTGCAGTACCACCGGAGGTGTCATCTCCAATCAAGCCTCACAAGCTTTTCCTACAAAACTTCTGCATTGTCCATGGACACCAGTTTTTGTTCTTCCACTCTTTCAGATTTGGCTACAAGCACCCACATCAAGTTTTATCTGTGATTCCGACATGCTACTCGAGTTTGTCCTTCCATGCAAGATACTTTCTGTTTTCCACTTTGTATCTTTTCCATTCTCTGATGACTGCAAGAAGCACATGCAGCGAAACTGGCAGAAAGAAAGGCTGCATAACAACACAAAGATAAACATTTATTTCCTCCATCCAGATTAATCTCCTTGCTGGACTACAAGTGATGGAATGAGAATAAAATCCACACTATCGCTAGCATTAAGTAGAGAAAGAATGTTAATCCCTAGTTACTCTTTAAAATGAAAGAAACAGAAGTGAAATTGAGAAGTGCAAAATGAGTCTGATGCAGCCTCTTAAATTATACGAATGCGAAAAGCAAGTCACTGAAACTAACTAAATTATGATGGCTTAACAGGTTAGAATGGGAATTGACTTGCTGAAGCTGGATAAAAGTTCAGTGCTGTCAGATTTTATAACTATGGTGTCACAGAAGAAAAAGAGAACAACAAGCTAGAATTAGAATAGTCAATTCAAAAGTATCGAAGCTTACTCTATATGTAAACTACCCACCCACAGGTTATAAATGTGTTCCTAGATATTTCTTCGTATCAAAGACACATGTAGATATCCTTCAAGCAACACTCCTCCCCATTAGCAGTAAACACACATTAAATGTTACTCCCTCGGGATCAAAAAGAGTGTCCACTTAGCCATTTGCACAACCCTAGAAAATACTAACTCCAAGAAAAAAATTGATAATTTGACTAAACTGTCCCTAATTAAATGGGAATTGGGATTTGATCACATAGCACTTAATAGGGGCAAATCTAGAAAAGTAAGATCAATTCTTTCTTGATTTGATAAGTGGACACTCTTTTTGATTCAAGAAAATTTTTTTAAGTGGACACCCTTTTGATCTGGAGGGAGTATTTCCAAAGGCTTGTGCTTTTAATAATTGCACTAGGAAATAACCAATTGAATGGTGATATGCTGGTCGTCTTCGTTGTGTTAACATAATTTCATACACAGAAGAAACGCAGAACTGGAATCTGCTTATGCACATGTGCCCTACCATATCCTACCTTTGACACGAAAGTGGAAGTGATATAGTTAAGTGTAATTACTAAAAGGAGATGGACACTGAGTCGAAGAAAGTGGGATCTTATAGTTAATTGTTAACAGTACTAAAAGCTTGTGAATGCCATCTCGATATATTATACTTCAGTGACATGAAGCTTACCGAATATACAGCAAAACAGTGCTCAAATGAGTAGTAGCTCACGGACATCATAGATGGATGATAAAAGGCATCCTCTGCTAAGGCTCTTGCTTTTCTTGAGTAAACTGACAATAAACAAGAATACTTATTAGAATTTTTATAAAGAGAACTGCACAAGGCAATTACTAGTTGTAACCATGTCGAATTACTAATACCAAGGGAAACGTACCAGCAGAAGCATCGGAATATCCTAAGGACACATTGCCCAGAGCTAATTTTGCAGCTTCAAGAGAATACTTTACCTGATCAATTAGTCAGAATTATGAGTGCTGATAATTTACCAATATGTTTTGATAGGTGATGTAAAAAGAGTTCACCAATATGTTAAACCATAAAATTCCACAAGCAACATATTTTAAACGGAAAAAGACAGATCCTTTTTACTTTCATGAACTCTGGAAAAAGCTAGATAAGTAATTAGATTCAAACAAATATTTTCTGAAGGGGAACAAGAAGGTACATTTAAATAAGTTAGATATTTACAACTGAAAACTATGAAGCTACAAAAAGTTCATCGAGTAAAACTCTGACCTGTTTTCCTATTTCATCCATGATGATCATCCTGGGAAGTGACTGGACCTGGATGGAGAAAAGTGTCAAAACCTACAAGAATGAAGGTAAGCAGAAAGGAGTCGCAGCTGATGACCCACCAATCGAGAGAGAGACCCAAGGGTGGTGCCACACTGAAGAAGATTGAAACATGTGTGATGCCTAGATAACACGTCCAACTCCCTAAAACAAGAATTTTTAGAATGACATATGATCAAATATATGCCCTTAGGATATCTGCATCTAAATTGGATCAAATTAAATTAAAAGTGTCGTCACTGAAATCAAATGATAGTTTTGCAATCAGACAGTTGTGTAAAACAACATATAATGACATTCACCAAGAAAAAGTGTTTCAATCCCCGAATGATTTAAAAAAATATATATATGCAACAAGGAGATTCTGACACAAATCGAGGAAAGGCTGAAGTTTTAGTGACTTAATACACTTATATCCAATAGAAAATGAAAAAGGAAATGGTTCTTATCAGCTATGAATCCACTTACATCAGTGGTTTAGTTTTATTTAAGCAAGCATGCAATGTTCTTAAGCTGATTCTTACATTCCACCTTTATCCATCCTAAGCAGTATCTTACCATTCTGCGAAGCCTTTTTCGCTGGTTAAAAGTACAGATGTGGCAGATCCACCAACATAAAGGCTCTCAGACTTCAGACCAAATAGCTGGCGCAACTGTCCCATGAAAACTTCGGAAATCATCTTCAATTCCTGTTTCAGAATGCGGATTTGTCAATCTTATGTTGTGAAAAACATAGAAAAGAAACAAAGGCATGACCGTCACATGATGCTGTCTTTATTTCCCTTACAAAAAGTAAGGGGTTCATTCTTGGCCATTCAATTAGAGAATATGCCGTAGAATGTACAAAGTTTCAGTATATCCGCTTCTTAATCAGTGAAAGTTGCAGTATATCCTTGTGTCCTCTTACTCTAGTGTTAGGGAAGAAATATATTGCGCACCACTTGCTTAGTAGACAGATAAACATAGGAAACACACAAAACAACAACAACAACAACCAAAAAAAGAATGAAGAAACAAGGAATCAATGTAGAAATTACTTCGACAGTGAGATAAGTTTGTTGTTGATTTTGATAAAGCCCGCTAAAGTTGATGAGAATTATTTCCCACTTTCTCATTCTGGATTCATGATCCAGGTAAACATATTTTTCATGTAATATCTCTCACACATGCATGCCCGCAAATATACTCAGCTACATAAACATGCCTAATATACTCAGGTTGCCAAAGCAACAACCATTTAAAGCGGAACTAAATGCATATGGACAAGATTGTATGTGCAGGTGAAAGTACACGAATAACAGAAAAAAATACAACAAATTAAAACCCATGTGAAGAATGCATAGATATATATATAGGCACTGTAACACCTCCCTTCTCTTTCCAGGAAAAAAAAAAAAGACCTCAAAGAAAAGGAATGGCCATGTCGCAGAACTGTATATTCTTAAATCTTTTTCTCAATGTGGCTCATTCGTCTTGACTTTTAAACTGTTAGACATCATAAGGAGAGGCTGCTTACCTCAGAGGAAATTTTGTGCCTGGAAAGTTGTTGCATTTGAGAATTCTCTACAGAGGCTGGTGGATTCCAAACAACAATACCTCCCCACATCTGGAATCAACTGTATTAGACTGCATGATAATATATGAAATGGCCAACACAGATATAATCATCGAGACAATAAATTTAATACTCACCGGTGATATAAAACCATTTGTCATGGACATCTCTCCATTTGGCAACTGCAACTTTAGAGGGCACTCTTTTGCAGATGGTGCATATCTGGCATTGGGAAACCCGGTTACTATATCTTACTAAATATGAAAGAACAATCATTTAACATGACTGGATTTTGCAATGCATAGTGCTCAAGGAACTCGTTTTCTTCTTTTTCAGAATACATGTCAGAATTTGACCTTAAGTAGTAGACTTGAACAGGATTGGGCAGAATCCTCAAAGAGTTATCAAATACGGAACACAGTGGTATTTCTCTTTTGCCTAAACAAGTATATTCAAAGTCAACAATTTCCATTTAAAATGAATGGGGAAAAATACTTTAATGAGTAGATGCTATGCTAATGATATTCCACATACTTTACTGTCAGTTCACAAATATCAAAGCATAAAAAAGTTAACAATGTAACATCAGTGATCGAAGCTTCTGCAAGTTATTCTTTAAATGAGATCTCCATTAAGAGAAACTGTTAAAAGAATAAAAAACATACAACACAAAATGCAGGACTTTTGACCGCCCGCCAGCTGCTGTTGAAGTATCCAAGTGCCATTCATTTGAATTTACCTACAAAAACTCAGATATTATACAAATCCGGATGATGTTTGATTTTCTGTCCTTTCCGCTTCTTTGGGGGGTAGGGGTGGGGTGGGGGGCTTTATTCAATACTTTGACCATCAATAAGAATGTCAGATTCACATTAGTCATTGAGTTAACTTACAAAGAAAGGAAGATCTTTTGTACTGAAAATGTAGCTACCCTGCGTGTCATCCCAATATGAATATGAAGACTTTGGAGTATGATATAGAACCTGCAATACAAAAGAGCTCAATAAGTATAACTTCAAAGGAACCAAAGAAAAGATATACCCTAACTCCTTAAGTGGTATAAGAATATAAAGGTTAGACAGCTAACCTGACTTTCCACACTAATATCAGCAACTGGTCTTAAAGCATCCACAACAGGAGCCAGCAGAATCTCATCTAACTCCCGAAAATCCCTATAAATAGATGATAATATTTTAAATAAGTAAAGAGGTAATATGTTTGATTCGGTATTACCTAAACAAGGATAAACATATGACATTCGCGACATATGAACTTCAGCAACACAAGTAAACTACAGAGATATTAACCAATACACACTACATCGTTAGTTCAAATAAAAAAACTCCCTCCATTTCAATTTGTTTGACTCACTTTCATTTTTAGTCGGTTGCAAAAAGAATGCCTTTTTCCTTTTTTTGGGCAACTCTTTAATTCCAACTTTACACATGGCATGTTTAAGACCACAAGATTAAAGGACATTTTGGTACATTCAACATATCTTTAGTTTAAGACCACAAGATTCAAAAGTCTTCTTTCCTTTCTTAAAACTCCGTGCCAAGTCAAAACCAGACAAACAAATTGAAACTAAGGGAGTAACAGAAACACTATACCATGGCACGAAGAAGACCATTATAGACTCCATTATTGGCAATGAGAAACAATGTAAAAGTAAATTAGGATCCAGTGATTACCAATCATAAACCCAATCATGCGGATCAGAATTCAAAAGACTGAACGAAAGTACAACCTTTCCATCTGCACCTACAGGCATGAATTCCCCACGAATTGATCCTTCTTCCTTCCCACCATTCACAAACACATTGACAAAAATCTCTGCCATTTTCTCAACAGCTTTCTCCACAGAATCTTTTCCTACTATCCAAGCATGCCTATATTTACCAACAACGACTCTAACATCCTCCTCATCCTTCCTATTCACCACCACAACTGTATAAACATTCCTATTCTTACTATCCAATATCGACTCCAAATACTCATCAAAATCCTCATCATGAGCATTCGACTTATCGAATCCATTCAACACACCGCATTGCCATTTATCGTTGCCATTAATACAGTTAGAATTGGAATCAATAGTTACTGCTACGGTAAAGTTGTTCCCACACGTGCCACAAGCCTGAGTATTTTCTGAAGTCAATTTTTGCATATGGGAATTGATTAAAAGCCCTAGCTCATTTACATCAGTAATGTCATTGAAGTTCACAAAAACTGCTTGAAATTGGCAAGGAAACAACAAATGATTCTTCTCCATTTCCGTTGATAGTAACTCTATGTCTTCAAATGGCAATGGTGCTCGGTAAATCTCTATTGACTTTAGTAAGAAAGGCAAAGCTGTATTATACATAAGAAACAGAAGAATAAATTGATAAGAGTTTTGAAAATGAGAGTTTAAATAGACAGAAAAACGATACTCCCTCTATCCAAATTTATGTGACATTTTTCGCTTTTCGAGATTCAAACTTAAGGAACCGTTTGACCATGAGAATTATTCACTTTTTCCGGAATGTTTTTTCACTTTATTTGAAAATCAACGTTTCGCCATGAAAATTCCAAATACAATTTGAAGTTGTATTTGGAATTTGAAAAACACCTAAAACTCTATTTTCACTTTTTTTCACTTTCAGTATATTCAAACAATCAAATAGTCTTTGCAAAAACTATAACCAAACACAACTCCATCTTCAAAAATTCCAAATAAAGTGAAAAATATTTGGTTTTCATGGGAAAAGGCCTACTTAATTTTGACTGTGTGTTTGAATGTAAGATCTTCAAGTTTTTCGAAATAAAATTTACATATTTGTAAACTACATTAAACACTACTAGTATAAATCACCATAATTAAGGCATTCACTTTTTTTCACTTTCAGTATATTCAAACAATCAAATAGTCTTTGCAAAAACTATAACCAAACACAACTCCATCTTCAAAAATTCCAAATAAAGTGAAAAATATTTGGTTTTCATGGGAAAAGGCCTACTTAATTTTGACTGTGTGTTTGAATGTAAGATCTTCAAGTTTTTCGAAATAAAATTTACATATTTGTAAACTACATTAAACACTACTAGTATAAATCACCATAATTAAGGCATATGAAAAAATTAACTCGTTTGACTATCAAAAAGAGAAAAGTGTTACACAAGATAATAAATGGAATGAAGAGAGTGTAGGGTTTTACCGATGAGGAAAGAGATGAAGACAGTGAGTGTGAGAAATAAACGCTTCAATCCAGGCTTTGTTTTACGCATTGTTTGAGGATCCAAATCCGAGTTAGGGTTTGGTGGATCGGAGGAAATTGGTGATTCAGAGATCTCCGCCATTGCTGAATCCTGAACAGCTTCTTTCGAGCATCACACAATGTAAAACAAATACGGCCTCATCCTAGTTATTATTATTAGTACAATTCTAAAAGTAGTTTCATCGCATCATGAAGCCGTCTTAGCTCAGCTGGTAGAGCGCATGGCTTTTAACCATGTGGTCGTGGGTTCGATTCCCACAGACGGCGTTTTCTTATTTTTCTTCTTCAATTTATTTTATTTTTTTCTTTGGCATAAGGTTCAACGAACTTGTTTCTTATTTTGTTCTTCAATTTTTATTTTTATTTTTGGCATATGGTTCAACAAATTTTATCTTCTTTAGGACTGTTTATTTCTTATTTTGTTTTTTTGGTACAAGGCTCAACAAATTTTATCTTCTTTAGGATAGTTTGCTTCTTATTTTGTTCTTCAATTTTTCTATTTTTGGGGCATAAGGTTTAACAAATTTTATGTTCTTTAGGACAGTTTGAATTTAGTTTCAGAAGAACCTGGAAATGAATTATATATTTGAAGGTTGTTACGTAATGTATTTCTTCTCTATTATCATATTTGATTGTTATTTAAATTTGATTATATTGTATTGTTAAATTCATTTTACATAATGATAAAAAAAAAAAATTGTGACAATTGATTTGATGTAATCACATTGTTATCTTATTTCTTTTTCCATTATGTCCTTATTTATTTATTTATTTATTTATTTATCCCACGCCCTAAAATAGGATGGACGCCACGTGGCATGCCAACTCACAACCCCAACCTCTTTACACCACCCCCCTCCCCACACCCCACATCTTCTTCCACCATTACTGTCACCATCAACACGATAACACCACCATAACTGAGTGGAGGTGGAGATGGTGTATAAAACTAAAAAATGTTGGTGGTCACTTGCAAATACTGTTGGGTACTTGGCTCTTGCATCTCAAGTTCCTTTCATGATTCTTCTCTCTCTCTTAATTTTATTTGGCCATTTTGATTTACCACCCAACTTAATGGATTTTTTAAAAATTATTTCCCCTCTGTTGTAATTCTTTGTATCCCAAGACTATGTAATGTTCAATTTATGAACAAAAGATTTTACTTTTAACAACCAGAAACTCTAAATCTTTGAAGCATCCTTCATTCCAGTGCAGTCAGCTTTAGTGTCAAATTCCAAAATGAGATTCTAATCAAAAAGAAAAAAAATATCCGAAATCCATAACGAATCATAACTAGAGATGAATCCTTGTTATTAGAACAGAGTTAGTGATTATGTTCTCAATACGTCTGGGAAGGTTGAATTTTGTTTCATTTCTTGAAAGGCAAAACAACAAAATCAAATTTTGACGGTCTTGAGGCCCCTATGATTTGTGCAATGTAAAATTGTACAGCTTCAACTAAAGCTGATTGATAATCCTTTTCGAAGAAAGTCGTGGCTGTGGGAAACAATGAAAGGAAAGACGGTGAAAATGGTGATGGTCTTGATGGTTGCAATGGTGGTGGAGGAGAGAAGATGTTAATGGTGGAAGGAGAAGTGGTTGGGGTGGTGTAAAGAGGTTGGGGCTGTGAGGTGGCATGTCACGTGGCGTCCACCTCACCAAAATTTCAATGCCACGTGGGAGTACACGTCCACTAGAGGTGTTCATGGTCCGGTTTGACTCGGTTTTTGGCGAAAACCAAACCAAACCAATCAAGGCGGTTTTTTTTAATATTCAGACCAAACCAAACCATTATAGTATAAATTCTATCGGTTTCGGTTTTATCGGTTTTGTCGGTTTTATCGGTTTGGTTCGGTTTTTCCGGGTTGTAATAATATATTTTATAATGCAAAAAAATTGACAAACTTGCACTTTTGAATAGTTGTAGTTTCCATCTGAAAAAAAAGTATCCAAAAATCTAAATAAATAGAGAAATTCAAAATCATTAGATAAAAACTAAATCAACAGAAAAAAATCTAAATCAGTGGAGAAAATCTAAAATAACAGAGAAATAAAATAAAAAACACATACAAGATGAAAGACTAGAGAAGCAATTCATTCAAGTAAAACTTCAAAGACACAAAAATAATTACACAAACAAAGAGTAGGGAATATACAAAAAGTAACCAAAAAATAAAAGGGAAGAAAAAGTTACAGACTTACAAGGATTAAAGCTTCTTGTACTATCGCGGTGCACACGGAATAATTGTGGTTTATGATGTAACCGACCAAGAGAGCTTCAACAATGTCAAGCAATGGTTGAGTGAAATAGACCGATATGCAAGTGATAATACTTCTTGTTGGAAATAAATGTGATCTCACAGCACAGAAGGTAGTTTCCACAGAGACAGCTCAGGCTTTTGCTGATGAAATTGGCATACCTTTCATGGAAACAAGTGCAAAAAGTGCCACTAATGTAGAACAGGCTTTCATGGCTATGGCCTATGGCTGCTTCAATCAAGAACAGAATGGCAAGCCAACCAGCAAGAGCGGTTGCTGTTCATCTTGAAAGGACGAAGCTCTATTGCCTTGATGATGATTCTGATGTGGAGCTGTGGTGAAGCTGGCACGCAACAACACAAAGTACCACTTAACAAGCCTAGCCACAACAGACAAGAATGGACATCATGAAAAAGAGAAAAAAGGAACAAAAGATAGTGCATGGTGCACTCACAAAACATAACTTCTTTTTAGAATATTTAGCATGTGTTTGTATTAAAAAAAAAAATACCAAAAAGTAGAATAAGAAAATTCAGCAAAGAAACCTTTTAACAGACAAATGTAATCATGCAGAGTTTATTTATGTTAACTATTCAGTAAGAGATTTTTATTTTACTTTAAACGTAAATAGGCTTGGGGAACATGAGCTAGACTTTTCTCTTGGAATGGTCCTAAATTATGAAGAAGTTAAAAAATAGATAAAGTTTAATTAACATATATAAATATTAACATATATAAATATATATAATATTTTAAATATGTACATATTTATCGGTTCGGTTCGGTTTAGTTCGGTTTTTTTTATGGGTAACACCAAATCAAACTAAATGTTATCGGTTTTTAAAAATCTAAAACCAAACCAAACCAAACCGAGCCGGTTTTCGGTTTATTAAATCGGTTTGACTTGGTTTATCGGTTCGGATCGGTTTTTCGGTCTCGTTTGAACACCCCTAACGTCCACCTTGGATAACTTAACAGAAGAGGGGTATATTTAAATCACTTGTATAACGTCGGGGGTATATTTGTACCGATACTATAACGGAGGATAAATGTGACCTTTTTCACATAGTAGAGGGGTAAATATGACCCTTTTCCCTAGAATAAATGATTTGAATGAAATACGTAGTATTTGATTTGAAGTGTGCCATAATCATAAATCAAGCCATATATATATAGCACACACACGCTAATAATAATAATAATAATAATAATAATAATAATAATTACAACAACAACTACCTTAGTAATACATCCTACACTCTTACACTTGATTTGTGGGATTACACTAGTTAGGTTATTATAACGCGAGTTTGAACATCTCCTCAACTAGTAGTTATCACTTATATGGATCTTTTTTTTCCCATCATGCTCTATCTTAAGTTAAGTCTGTATTGATACCAAAGATTTGCAAGTCTTTTGAGTACACTTCCTTCCAAGTAATTTTAGGTTTACCCCATCTCCTTTTAATACCTTCACTTACCGTAGTCTCATACCTACATATCGGTGCATCTACGAGTACCCATCAACCATCTGTTTTTATTTATTTAGCAGTAGAAATAATTTTTTGTAAAATAAATAAGTCATTTGGACATACTATATGAGTACCCATCAATTCATATTAGACAGTTCATTTATGGAGCTTCTATGACACTAATAATGAAAAATCATAAAGTTACGAGGCTAACTCCCACTATAAAAGAAATGGAATATATCCACGCCACTCAGAGTTGGGCAAGAGTTATATATAATAAAATATAACAAAATACATGAGAAACAAGTAAGTAAATGATGAGAAATTCAAATACTCTATGAGAAGCAAAGAATTCACTCGAACAACTAGGCAAAACACATTTTATTTCTATTTTCTTGTGGTTTTGTTTATAATGTATTTTTGTTTAAAGTCTTTTCCTTTTTCTAATTTTCTCTTTGATTAAAAAAAAAAAAAAACACATTTGTTTCCCTCCAACTCCCTTACCTGCTTGTACCGGCAGTTATAGCAACGGCTACTACTATAAGAGGTGAAAACTTCAAATTTCCCAGTATACATAAATGCGCTTAAAGAACTTGTTACCATATGAACTCAAACCTCTATTATTGAGCTGTAAACATAGTGCATTGATTTCTCAAATCCATGCTGTTATGGTATCATCTGGGCTATTTTCCCATGGAAACTCCATTACCCAATTAATATCATCATATGGTAAAACGGGTGATCTTGAATCTGCCCACAAAGTGTTCGATAAAATTCCCCTGAGAAGAGTAGATTCTTGGAATGCAATGATCATTGCCTATTCGAAAAATGGGGTTCCTGTTGAGGTTGTAAATGTTTATAATCAAATGGTTCTTGAAGGTGTTAAACCTGATAGCTCAACTTTTACTGTGGCACTTAAGGCTTGTATAATCTTGCAGGATCTTGAAATGGGTGAAAAGGTTTGGGAAAAAGCGATTTGTTGTGGTTATGAGAATGATGTCTTTGTTGGGTCATCTGTTTTGAATCTTTATGCGAAATGCGGGAAGATGGATAAAGCAATAGATGTATTTGAGAAGATGGGGAAGAGGGATATAGTTTGTTGGACTACGATGATAACGGGTTTTGTACATAGTGGGAAAGGGAGAGAGGCTGTGGATTTGTATAGGTGGATGCAAAGGGAAGGAATGGTAGGTGATGGTGTTGTTATGTTGAGTTTGATGCAGGCTTCTGCTAATATTGCTGACACGAAATTGGGTTCGTCGGTCCATGGTTATATGATCCGAAGAACGCTTCCTATGGATGTTAATATGTTGACTAGTCTTGTTGATATGTATGCCAAGAATGGAGAGTTGGAGATAGCTACTCGTGTATTTCGAAAAATGCCCTCTAAGAATACTGTTTCTTGGAGTGCTTTGATTTCTGGCTTTGCTCAAAATGGCTTTGCTGTCAATGCTCTTCAACTGTTGATAGAGATGCAAGTGTCGGGATTCACACCTGATGTAGCTTCACTTGTAAGTGCACTTCTAGCATGTTCTCATGTTGGCTCTTTAAAGTTGGGTAGATCAATTCATGGTTATGTTGCAAGGAAAGTCATTATGGACCAAGTTTTGAGTACTGCACTGATTGATGTGTACGCTAAATGTGGGCTCATTTCTTGTGCCCGTTCCATTTATGACAATATGAGTTCGAAGGACTTGATATGTTGGAATACGATTATAGCGTGCTATGGGATCCATGGGCATGGAAGAGAGGCACTTACCCTTTTCCAGGAAATGAAGGACAAGATAGAACCAGATCATGCAACTTTTGCTGCTCTCCTTTCAGCTCTGAGTCACTCGGGATTAGTGGAGGAAGGACGACATTGGTTTGATGTAATGATTAATGAATACAAAATCAAACCTTCTGAGAAGCATTATGCTTGTTTGGTTGATCTTTTAGCTCGATCTGGTGAAGTAGAAGAAGCTAAAGATCTTATCATTTCTATGGAAACTAAACCTGGGGTTGCTGTTTGGGTTGCCCTTCTATCTGGTTGCCACAAGCATAAGAAATTTTCCATTGGAGAATTGGCAGCAAACAGGGTACTTGAACTAATTCCGGAGAACACAGGTACTTTCATATTAGTAGCAAATTTCTTTGCAGCAGCAAAAATGTGGGATAAAGCAGCTGCTGCGAGGAAGCTTATGAAAAAGACAGGGATGACAAAAGTTCCTGGCTACAGTGCTGTAGAGGTAAATGGGAGACTCCATGCTTTTCTTATGGGTGATACAAGTCACCCTCAATATGAACAGATAATGGGACTTCTATGCAATTTGGAGAATGAGATGAAAGCTATGGGGTATGTCCCGAAGACTGAATTTGTATTGCAGAATCTTGAAGAAGAGGTCAAAGTGAAAATGTTGTGTAATCATAGTGAGAGACTTGCCATTGCTTTTGGGCTCTTAAACACCGCACCAGGAACCCGATTATTTATCACAAAGAACCTGAGGGTCTGTGGTGACTGCCATGAAGTAACAAAGTTTATATCTGTTATTGTAAAAAGAGATATTATTGTAAGGGATGTTAAACGATTTCATCACTTTAAGGATGGAATATGCTCCTGTGGCGACTACTGGTGAAACTTGTCTTGCCATGCAGAGATATATCATCCTGTGAGATACTGGATAAAAACTAAGAATACGAGGAAAATGTATTTGTTGCTGCCTTGGCCTTCAATCAGAGGTCCTTCACCTAAAAGATTATTATGGTTATCTGTAGAATTTACAGAGTGCTATCATCTGGTGGATGAGCAGAAGGATACTTTTGCTGCCTGTTTCCCCCGACTCTGGGAATTTTTTGGCCCACATTGAATATTAGGAGTTGTATGCACTTGTGTCCTAGAATTTCTCCTGGTGGTGCACTGGCACTGCAGGATGTTCGTGCATATTTATTAAATTAAGAATCTGAATGGGCTTTCGCAACATTATTGCTTCAATGACATTCTAACTGAGGACCCACTTCAAGCAGGAAATAAGTTGCTACCACCTCTTCTCTGAGAGAGGCAAGCCAACGGAAATTTGTACCAAGCTTCCAACAAGGTGCTGAGTTAGTATTTTGAAGAATCAACTTAAGCAGTTGAGTTAGCTGTCCTGCAAGTTCCATCAGAATGACAAAATTAAAATGCATGTGTCAGTATCAAAGATGACTAACAAAGATTGACTCTGTTACGCGGATTTTATCATGGAACGGCAGATGATATGTTGCATACCTTCTCAAGTCTGACTGCTAAATGTAAATATTGCTTTATACTTCTTTGGAGTTGGCAGATTGATTCTTTTCTTGTCTAAGAGCTGAACCGGAGTTTGAATTTTGATCTCCAAGGCTCCAGCCGAAAGAGTGGGTTGATTTCCATTTTAATGTTTTGGTAGCACTAACTGGAATGCGGTGAAGCACTTCTGACACAATTCAATGGACATGCTCCAAAAGGTTTCCTGCATTTCTTCTCTCCTACATAATTTTTGGCACAAATTAATCAGGCATTCTAGAGTGTGTCCCAAGTGGCTATACTTCTACTGTATCTGTACAAGATCATTTAAGTTGTCAGAAGTTATTTTCTGTTAATGGTAAATTGCTAAAATTTTCATAAAGCATCATAGACATTTTCTATTGTAATCTAGTGAGGAGCTGTCAAGGAAGAGCAAATATTTACAAGTGGACTGCTCTTTCATTTCTTCAAAGCTTTTACTAGTTTGAATGAATTCATGTGCTATTAGCTACTGCCTATCGTTTGTCAATAGCCTATATGTTCACAACCAAAGAGCAAAAGACTTGTACAATAGATTCATTCTTTATCATGAGCATCCAGTGGCTTTCAATCATCCCATTTACTGGCTGAAGGAATGCTTTTCTTCCTAGTAAGCTATTAACATTGCATTTGTTTCAAGTTTAAAAGAAGGCAAAACTCAAGGAAAGCTTTTGCCCACATATTTCTGTTTGAACTTTCAATTGAGTTAAGAATAAAGAAAAGACACATTGATAGGCCGGACGCCAAAAGGCCGTGAATTTAACAATGTCTATACCTGAAAAACAATATTACAAGATCTCAATAATTAACAACATTCCCAAAATCCCTTCTGCTAAAAGAAGGGCCAAGACATACGAGCACAAAATCTTCAGTCAACACAGCCAGTTATAAAAACGTTACAGGGTAGTGATTTGAACCAATGGGTTGTGTCTATTTTCTCAACTCCGATAACCATGAGCTTGATTCTGAAGATTTTGATTGTCTTCTAATAGACGATCATATTCTAAAAGTAGATCTGCTGCTTGTTTTTGGAGAGCAGCAACATAAGCTTCCGCAGTTTCAACTCGTTTGTCTGTCTCCTCCGACTCCAACTTAACCTTCTTCAATGTCTCTTTTAAACTAGAGATTTCTTTCTGCGATAGTTTCATTTCCTCAGCAGCTTTATCTGCCTTCTCCTTAAGCTGCGCCTTTTCTTTCTCAAGCCTTTCAAATTCTTTCTTTGAAGATCCCGCAGTATTCCTCAATACTATCAGTTTCCGAAGGTAATGGTGCATACGATCAATTAAGAATCCAAGAAACAGCAAAAACCCTGTGCGATATATGCCATTCAAATGCAGATAAATTAGAAAAAATAGAAATTAGTACTCTAATGAATAAGAAGACACTGAAAATGCAAAATTCCAGGTACCAACTCTTATGCTTTCTCAACCTAAAAACATAATATCGCAGAAGCAGATCTACATACTGCTATACTGTTTAAGATTTGTAAGTAATGGGATATCCTTTCACTCAAGCAATTAGCTATTATCTTGAGACATATTTAAGTTTTACCTAAGTTTGCTCATCGTTACTCCATAATCATGTCATATCAAACGAGATTACCAAATAGCTTCAACAGAGAATCAGCAAACAACCTGAGCAAGAGAGTGACTCAGAGCATTTCTTTACTAAGGTATAAGATGAACATTTTGAAACAATGGGCGTACCATCAATAGAATATCAACAGCAATGGTTGATATTTCAGGTAAAACGACTTCTAGACAAATTTATCTTTCAAATTCCAAGATATTTTGGAGAACTACTTTCTTATACTTCAGTTTTGTTAGAGACAAGCTCTTCCAGAGTCCGGAACCAAAATGACTCAAAAAAAAAAAAAAAAGAGACTTGAACCAAAATATCCCAGAAAAAAAGGGGTACAAAAGTACCTTTAACGCAATAAATACTGCGTTAAAGGACTTAACTGTAACGGCACGGTTAAGTCCTTTAAAGTAGTATTTTACTGCGCTAAAGGATATCCCTTCTCTCCTTTACGGCAAAAAAATACTGCGCTATAGGACACCGACATAAAACCATCGGGTTCCACCATTAGTCCCCCCAACACTTAAAAAAAAAAAAATTGTCCGCCATTGAAGGAGAAAAAAGGTCGGGCCCACTTCCAAAAGACGTCGTTTTGTATTCAAATTTCGTTTGGAAAGTTTACATTATCGGTATATTCAAGTCAACGAGCAAGATTCTAAGGTCGAATTTAGGAAAAAAGCGACATACAACCCTACAAGAAGCTTCGATCAAGGTATTCTACTATGAACTTTTTGATTATTTTGTTAAATACATTATAATCCTAAGCTTGTTTAACGTTTCATAGTGGTGAATTTCGAAAAAACATTGTTTTTTTTTTTTTGCTGTTGGGCAGTAACAGTTTTGCTTGTTTTAATTTTTTTTTTTTGTTAATTGATTATGAATTGATAATTGTTTAATTAGAAAAAATATAGTAATCTACTAATATTTGTTAATTTATTAGTTGTTGATTATGAATTGTTATTTTGTTTATGAATTATTAATTCTTTAATTAGAGAAAACATAGTAATCTCCTATGATTTGTTAATTATGGCATTGTTAATTTAGTTATTTGTGAAATTGTTTATCCCATGTTAATCGGTAAATAAATTAGTTCGTTATTTCTTTAATTATAGTTAGGAGAATAATTATAATTAGATATAATTATTCAAAAAATATAATACAACATAATCATCATAATTCGCATATTTCCTATAAATGATTAATTAGTTAATATAATTGCACTTTAATTTCAAGAATAATGAATAATTTAGTTTCTACAGACAAGACACTTTCATGGATCCGAATGTTCACTCGGGGCTTGATGATCACTCGAGGCCCAATGATAGATTAGTACTTTTTTTGCAAGACAATCATAGGTCCAAGTTATTATGGACGGGTGTTATAGGGATAGGGACTAGGCTCCATCCCCGTAGGCTGCAGAGAGCGTGGACTCTTTTACTCGAGTACCCCTCACACCCCGCGTCTTAGAGATATTGTTTTGGGGTGGTATCTATCGTTGTGTGTCCGTTAGTCGGGTATAGCATGACTGGGCGCTCATTACGGCCATGGTTGAGCAGTAGAGGCCGGAGACACATACCTTCCATCTACGCGCCGGTGAAGCCACGATCACTTCAGGATGTCGAGGTCTTGTTTGGATTGCGGGTAGATGAAGAGTCATTATACAGTCAGTACGAGCCTCCTCCGGGTAGGACATGGGTGTCGGAGTTGATTAGGCTCACCCACTTCGTGCCTAGTCCCACGGCCCGTTTCTCGGGACAGAGTCGGGTGCAGATTAGTGCACTCTGCACTTATTTGCTCGCAAAACCTCCTATTGATGACGGCACTCCTCAGGACGTTGTTGATTGTCATACCCGTTTGTATCTGCTCATTATATTCGGGGGCATCTTGTTCCCGAACACATCTAGTGCCCATGTCAGCTTACGATATTTGATCTTCTTGGAGCATCTGGACCGCTTGGGAGATTACAGTTGGGGCAGTGCTGTTTTGGCGTACCTCTACCGATGTCTATGCCGAGCGTTTATTGGCCATATCAGAGATGTGTGTGGAATTTTTTGCTCTTCTCCAGGTAATATTTTAAGTGTGTGTTCCTTTAATGTAAACAAACCTCTTGAAATGACGACTAAAAAATCGTATTTTCTAATATCGCTTTCAGTTATGGGCGTGGAGGAAGCTGCCTTTTCGGCCCGTACCTAGGCATCACCTCGGTAATGACATGCCCTACGCGAGGAGCTGGACGACAGGGTTTGACCGGGATAATTTCATTCAAGCTGGTCCCGGAATGGAAGAATACTGTGGTGCATATCCACATCCCGGTGTACAGAGTCCTATCTTCAACAAAAACAACTGACCAAGAATGTGATTTTCATTTGCAACGCCATAATACCATTAAATTATCACAAGACAATTGTTTTAATATCAGAAACCAGTAACAAGGGAATGAAATTCACTTATTTGCATTATAAACAACAAAAAGGGGTTAGGATCATACCCATGAGAGTAGCCTCAAGCAAGTTGGTTCTCCACAAGACCTGATCCATTGGTGTCATTGTACCAAGCTTAGCTCCCTTATTCTGAATCTTGATTATACTAATAAAGTTGGAAAATAAGATTGCTGATATAGTACCAGCAATAGTTAAAACAGTACCCTTTCTCATTTTCACCTGATCCAAAAACTTCATCACCAGTTCCCTCAGTGGCCCAATCTTCACCATTAAAAGAAATGCTACCATACCCTCCAAACAAAGAACCATAAACAACAATTGAATCATCTTTACACTAAAAAGAATCAACCTTTTAAAGCTTTAAACTTGCCTTAACTAAGCTCAAAGACCCAAATTTATCAGTCAAGAATTGGAAAGAAGCCCCTTTATGGTAACAAAATCACTAAAAAAAAACTACAAGTCAGAGATGGTTAATAATAAAAAAACCTAATCTTTTACAACCCATCTTTAAAGAATTGTAGAAGGATAAAGCTAGTTACTTTAATAGAAAAATTTTAAGGGTTTTGAGCTACAGATCTATGGGATTAGTTGCTAATCCTTTAAGGAAAAGCCATTTTTGTTCTACTTTTAACTTTTGCTTCCTCTAAGCAAATGGTATGTTGGGTTTATTTTGGGATTAGTGGGATGAGGTTTTTCACTTTACTTGGGAAAAGCAATTGCAATGAGAAAGCAAGAAGAAAAGGGTGCAAAATAAAAAATAAAATAAAAATGAATTAGTACTGTTGTTTTGCTACTAATATTGTCTCTGTTTCGGACATTACAGGACTTTGCTCTTCGTGTTAGATGTTGTGTACCTTTTCTTTTTCTTTTTTTTTTTTTTGCTGAATAAGCCCTTGTATTTTTTAACTTTGATTGTAGACTCCCAACTTGTTTTGACTGCTATGGATTTTGAGAGTAAAATGTTTGCAACTTCGCAAAAATATTTACTCCCTTCGGTTCAAAATAAGTATTCACTTAGCTTTATAAGTGTACATTTACAAAATCAAGAGGAAATTAACTTTATCTTTCTAGATTTGTCCCTATTTATTTAAGACAATAAATAGGCAAGAGTCTTAGCAGTATTAATTAAGGGTAGTTTAATCAAAATACCTATTTTTTTCTAGGAGTTATTGTTCTCTTATAAGAGTTAGTATTCTTAAGGAATGTGAAAAAAAATTAAATGAACACTTACTTTGAACCTGAGGGAGTATAATCAAACTTTTCTATAATGGCAGCCTTTGTCCAAAATTTCATGGTTGCTATAGTGAGTTGATGTTATGTATGTATACTGGCATTTGATGTTTAGAATTTATTTAACTGTTATAAACAAAAGTACTAATTTTTTTACTTTTTATGCTAGTATAAACGAAACCAAAAATACTTGTTAATTTTAAAATCTCAATTGATTTTCATATTTCATTAATTAAAATTAAAAAGACTAATAAATTACTAAGAAAATCATAACTAGTTATACCATACCGATAAAGAATTAAAATCTATGGAACATATGTATTTAAATTTTTAAGTTTGATGTAAGAATTCTAAAATTGTAGATTGTTTCTTAAATTCCAATCTCTTAGTAATAATATAACATTTGAACTGTCGAATTGTTCAAACTTTCAGCAAAAGGGAATTCAATAGCTTTCCCTTAAAGGCTGTCTAAAAGCTTAATAGTATAATTGAAGATTTTTAGATATTCGTACTTGAAATTTACTATGCACACGACATTAATGGTGATTATCATAAATATTTAAATATTTTATTTTATAGATAATATATTTCTTATAAAATATTATTACACAATATTTGAGTGTGACTGTTATAAAGAGGTAATTTTACAAAGAGTGTACCGCTATAATGAATGTCATTGCTGTTATAGAGAATTAAAATATAACATAAAAAATTGGTTCCGGAGAAAATCAGACCGTTATAGTGAAATACTGTTATAACGAATGACAATTATAGAGAAGTTTGACTGTATCATAAAAAATCAAAACTAAACGGTAGGGAGCTATAATTGGAACGATGTAGAATCTAATATAGTACTTTAAAAATAATATGAGTTAATTATTTTGCTTATTTCAGTTGCTATTAATATGGGTTACTTGTCAGATTTACAAAATCTCTTATTTTGACAAAATTCGTAATTTGTCACAAGATAAATTATTGAGTGGTAGAACGAAACATGTCAAAGTTGAACAAAATAGAAATTCATAAAATCAAACTTATTATTTGAGAATTGAGTCAAGTTGTTATTGTATTAGCTTTCTATAGGAAAAAAGATTTCCTCTAAGAAAATAGAAAGTTCTTTTCGGATTCAAATTAAAGAAGAAACACTAAGTTTTGGTTTTTCCTTGAACAGCCTGGTGTTAAAATGATGAATTTTCAAATGTTATAGTTCAATGTATTAAGTTACTCATCTCTTAGAAGAAACCTAGCTTAAATAAAAGCATTGGCTCATGGAAATGTTGAATTATCGAGATCACCAAGAGTTGTGGTGGGATCTCTCAATTCTTAATACTAAGAAATTTTGGATTTTAAATCTTAATAATGGAAAAAATACTAATATGAAACGCTTTATTCTTTAATAAATCTCACATTATGTGAATTCAAATTATAGTGTCCGACATGGATATTGAGTATAAAAAAAAAATAAAAAAAGAGAGAGAGAGAGAGTTGTTAAGCCAACTAAAACTTACTGGTCATGGGAGCCAGGTTGAGTAAAGAAAGTAGCACTATAAGGGGTCGTTTGGTAGACGATGTAAGGCAGGATATACCGATATTAAATTTTTGGGTTAAATTTGTACCATGTTTTGTTTGAGTTACTAATTAGTCCCGGTATAAAACTATACCACAATCTTGAATAATATTATCACATTTCCTAGGTGGTATAACTAATATCAAACACATGCTTTGGATTATACATGGTATATCCCACCTTTAATCCAATGAACCAAACAAAGAACAAGTACTAAGTAATCCAGAGGTTATTTAGCCCAAGGATTATAATCTCAAGACTGTAATCCCAGCATAACTTTGTCCACGTACCAAACGACCGCTAAGGATAGGAGTATAATCCTTAAGTTAGTTCGTGAGTTTTTAACTCAAATTTGTCCCTAAAGTTTGAAGTAAATATATTTTTATACCTGTTATATTACTATAAGCACATATAATCCTTTAGTAAAAATCGAACGCTTCTAGCCTTAACTGATAAAGTTATCAAGCGAATAGCAGCATCATGTGTCTTCAACGTGGCTAGGCTAAAAATTCATCGTAGTTTATCCAATTCTATTTTTCCCCCAATCTATATTAAGTGATAATCTTGTTTGTACTTTTCTTTTGGATGTGATTGGCGCTAAAATTGGAGAAAAACTAAAGATAGAAAATGATCTTAACTAGGGTCATTTTTAGCCCAGTTATGTTTTTCACACGATATTTCCATTAGTTTTAATGACATGTGATATTTTATCAGTTCAACCAAAAGTACTCTTATCTTTAGATACTTATAATATCCAGTTCTGGCATACGCGTTTTGCGCGTGACCAAAGCGCGTACTTCAGTTGACAACAAACACTAAAGAAAAAAATATACTTAGCTACGATTTTCGTTGTTTATCCGTTTAGTTCGCTAAATCTATGATATCCCCTGTCGAATATAATGAAATTTATATAAAAGTGATAAATTTCTACTTGCATGTAGACCTAGTATTTAAATTTAAAATAATTGAATAAAGGTTAAATATCCTTTATTTTATAACTTTTTGGTATCCGTCCCAACTAATTCGTGTTCTTGCCACGTAAGGCCTGTTATAGGGGAAGCGCTCCCATCGAAATATTGTTCATTCTATAAAGGAATTTTATGCATCCCACCACATAAATAGTTAACTTAAATTAGTTAGATATTTGTTGTTTTCACTTCATATTCTAAACGATTTTAAAATTACGAGACCTCATTAGACAGAGCATTGTTTCTATCTCTTAATTCGGTGATATTTAAGTTTGGAAGCAATTTGAAAAAAAATGAGGTCTTTTGATTCAAATATTAGTTAGATCGATGGTTGGCTTATGGATTAAGTTATTATGCAAACTCTCACATCTTGATTTTTTATATTTACAGCCATTCAACATCATATATTTTTTAGTTTATTTATAGCACATATTCTTTTGTCAAATCTTATTTTGCGATTCATTCTCAATATAAAATAACTTTTATTAACTAATATGGTTCATGCACTTTCGGAAATAGCCATCCTACCTTGGTAGGAGTAAGGTCTGCGTACATTATACCCTCCCCAGACCCCAAGATGTGGGATTTCACTGGGCTGTTGTTGTTATGGTTCATGCACTTAGTTAGAAGGGAAAATTTAGTAACTTTTTTAGTCAAGTAATGGGCAACTTGTGCTCCTCATAGCTACTAATAGTATCTCCGTTCTATTTTAACTGTCGCTTTAATTCAAAAAGATTGTTCATAAATACTTGCCGCTTAGAAAATCAAGACTAATTAAAATTGACAATTATTTCCAACTATGTCGTTAACATTAACGAAGTAGTTCTTTTTAATAATCCTCAATTTTCAAATAACATTTCATATATAGGGGTAATAGTAAAACTATACCTTATATTTTTTTTATTATTGTTAATGAGTGAAAAAGCTAAAACGACAGTTAAAATGGGACGGTTGGGGTAACAAAATAGTTAGAAAACAAATGAACTTGGTGATGTAAAAATAGACTTGTGTTAGAAAGTCTAATCTATTTGGTGATATGAAAATAAAACTAATGAAATAACATGTTCCAAATTGAGTATATTAAATATTATTCACCCAAATTAGTCTAGAATTTAATAGGAAAATAAATCACGGATATAAAACACTGTCGCAACATCAAAAAAAGAATAAGAACCTATTAAGAAATCAAAACATAACTTAAAAGAACAAAGTAAAGAAAAAATTGGAATTTGATAGACATAGGGATATGTTTTTCCTGAAAAAGTGGACAAAAATTAATTAACACGGGATCACACTAAGAGCCTGTTTGGATGGGCTTAAGAAAAGTAGCTTATAAGCTGAAAACAGCTTATAAGTTGCTTTAGATAAGCTAAACGAGCCCAATTTTTTTTTGGGCTTAGTTTAAGTACAAAATGGCTTATAAGCTTGCCAGTCAAACACTCAAAAAAGCTGAAAACAGCTTATAAGCCAATCCAAACGGGCTCTAAATAAATATATAGAGCCCATTTGGGTTGGCTTATAAGTTGGTCAAATCAGCTTATAAGTTATTTTTAACTTATTTGAGTGTTTGGTGAAAATAGAAAACAGTTTAAATTAAATTAAAAAGTGTTTAAAATAAGCCAAAACTAAGAAGTTGCTCAACCCCAACTTATTTTTTTTTTTTGGCTTAAAAGCCATTTTGGTTTGACCAACAACTTTACCCTTTTATCCCATATATTTTTTGTTAATTCTAATACTACCCTTCTAAAAACCCTTTAAGCACTTTTATCTAAGCACGTAACTGCTTATTTATAAAAAAAAAAATCAGCACTTTAAGCACTTATGCTTAAAAGCCACTTATTTTCAACTAATCCAAATAGGCTTTATAGTCCAAACAATAAAGCAAAACTTAGAGGAGAATCAATTGAAAAAATAAAAGTAACATAGGATTGATCTAAAAATATACATTAATCCAAGAAAAATAAAGCAAAATCGAACAAAATAAAGGAAACCTATCTGAGCAATTCAAATTAGCATATGATCAAGCTAAAAATAGTACTCCCTCTGTCCCAATTTATATGATATTTTTTGTTCATCGAGAGTCAATTTGACTAATCTTCGAAGCTAAATGAGATTAGATCAACTCAAAATTTTGAAACTAAAATTTACATATTCAAAAATTATATGAAAAATATTATAAGATGCAATTCTTCTCATGTCAATATGATGGAAAAATTATATTTAAAAATATTGCTCAAAGTTCACAACATTTTAATTTCAATAAGTGAGAAGTGTCACATAAATTGAGACGGAGGGAGTACATACTTTTCAAAGCTAAATTTTCGTTAGCCCGAGCAACAGCGAAATCCTAAGAAAATAGTGAAACCCCAGTTAATAAGAAAATAGAAGTACCATAGGATCAAACACCTTTTTAACTTAAAAGACCACGAAAGAGATATAGATACAAAATATGTAGGAGAAAGTGCTCGATAATAATTACGCAAGAAGAGAGAGCAATCATACGTCTTTCAATGTTGTCACAAAAAAAGTTACATCAAAAGTCTAATTTTAAAGCGTTAATTTACTTTAAATAAAGAGTTTCACATTTAACAAAACTTGAGTGCTCTGTGGAATCAAAAGTGTACAAACGCAAACTCCAATAAAAATTTTGTTTAACGAAATAGTTGCTTCATCTTACAATTATCAACAGGTATGTCAGCTCCACAAAAACGTTGTCTCACTGACTGGCTTAATTAGTCATATATAGTCATACAAGAAGGTCTTTCTCTAAATTTACTTGGAGATACGGTAATAGCAATTGTATTTAGTTTAGGACTCTCCTAATTTACTTGGAGATACGTTAATTGTAATTATTTTTAGTTTAGGACTATTATTCATGAATGTAAATAATAAAATTTTAAGTTTTATTTCCTACAGTACACATTGATTCTAGTCAACGAAGTACTAATTTTTATAAAGAAAGATGTGTATAATGTAAACTATTAATTTTAAAGTCCAACGTATTAGGTGAAAGATTATAATTAGGTCTATCATCTTTGTTATAAAGCAAGTACTTTCAGTGATTGCATTATCTATTCTTTTCATGACTTCTTCACAGGCTCTCCAATCTCTTTTTGGCTATGAACTATGCATACCCTTGGTTTCATTCGAAATTGAAAGGAACAATAGATGCTGACCAAACCTAAAAGACTTCAGTATTAAGAAATAGAGGAACAAAAAGAAAAAGGCAAAATCAAACTATGAGAAGGAAAATTTATCCTTCGTTAGCAAATAGAAAGACATAATTGAATAGCATCAAAAGATGCAAAGAAGAAAAGCTTTAAACATGCTTATAACGATAATAAACTGCAAAGTATGCGACAAGTATATAATTAATTATTAAGTTTATTATGTAAACTACCTGTTAGTTTGAAACTTACCCGGCAAGAGGTTTGTGCCGCTTTACACATCTACAAACAACAAAACAGTTATCAAAAATCTAAGCAAATGACAAATAAGCCATTAAATAGTTCAAATGCTACGCCATTAAATAATTCAAACGCTACGCAATTAGATAGTTCAAAATCGAAACCTAGAAAGTTCTCTTTTTGGCTATGAACCATGCATACCCGGGTTTCATTCGAAAGTGAAAGAAACAATAGATGCTGACCAAACCTAAAAGACTTCAGTATTAAGAAAAAGAGGAACAAAAAAGAAAAAACCAAAATCAAACTATGGTAGGAAAAATTATCTTTCGTTAGCAAATAGAAAGACATAATTGAAGAGCACCAAAAGATACAAAGAAGAAAAGCTTTAAACATGCTTATAACGACAATAAATTGTAAAGTATGCGACAAGTATACAATCAATTATGAAGTTTATTATGTAAATTACCTGTCACTTTGAAATTTACCCTGCAAGAGTTTTACGCCGCATCTAAAAACAACAAAACATTTACCGAGAACCTAAGCAAATGACAAATAAGCCATTAAATAGTTCAAACGCTATGCCATTAAATAATTCAATCGCTACGCGATTACATAGTTCAAAATCGAAACCTAGAAAGTTATCATCAAAATATTACTAAGCACTGATTGTATCTGTAAATATTTATCCAAAAAAACCCGCAATCAATACAATATAGAGAGTTGCAATTAGAAGATTAAATTGAAAACCTTGATGAGAAAAGCTGAAGTTTCTCCACAGTAGCAGGGTGTAAGACGATAACGAAGTTATCATGATTTACCGCCTCGTCTACGATGAATCTATTCACATCTTTCTTCCGCTCCAGATTCATTGTAGAAAAATCCTTCTTAGCATTTTTTTTGCAAAAAATAAATTAAAAAAAAAATTGTAAATTAAATTGCAAATTGATAGAAATTTCAAAACTAAAATAACAAATGAGTAGCATAGTTGAGCGACACATAGCAAAGAGCTAAAACAGATTGAGCTAGGCACTATGTTTGACCAAAAACAATAATATTAATACTACGTTGATAGTAAGATCAACTAAGCATTGATATTTACTTAATATACCCCTCTTCATATGCTCTAGAACTCTAAATCTATAATGAATACTAATTGGTCGGAAGGATCCCAAACAAAGAAATCCTAATTGGTAGCAAGAATCCCAAACAAAGAAAAATTGAAAAAATCCTAAACCTAA
Source organism: Lycium barbarum (assembly GCF_019175385.1). NCBI lineage: Eukaryota > Viridiplantae > Streptophyta > Magnoliopsida > Solanales > Solanaceae > Lycium > Lycium barbarum. The sequence goes on along the minus strand of NC_083345.1, from coordinate 21,871,649 downwards.
AGCATGCACAAGGCAGTTTTTTGTTTTTTCCGCACAAAAAGTACTCCTTTTAAAATTTAATGTGATTTTCTTCTGTTATTTCTTCTTTTTAACAAATATCTTATATTGAATAAATTAAATAAGGAAAAAAATCATTAATCTAATTTTAGTTGATTTTAAAGTCCTAAATATTAGGAGTATTATTGAATGACTATTATAATATTTTCCAAATTAAGTTAAAAGGACTCCAAAAATAACGGTGGGTTTTTTAAATTTTCAAAAAATAAAATAGGTCAAATATTTTATAAATATAATTAACAATAATATGAGGAAAATAGTAAATGACAATTTTGTCTATTGTAGAGTTTTTAATGAAGGGCAAAAAGTTCAATCAACATTTCTAAGGCCCTTCGTTCTTTTAATATAATATATAACTAGTTTTTATGTACGTGTGTCACACGAATATCTCTTATCGATTATAACCCAACATAAAATGTTGCGTCACGTAGCTCAATTTACAATATTATATATGGGGGAAAGCATTATACATAATGTATTAACCTTGTAGAAAAGTGTATAAAAAGTGTTTACACATAAATATGAGCTAACTCGGGTAACAAACTCAAGATATGAGCCACGTGGCGTAAATATTCACTATAAAAAAAGGGTAATTTGTGGAGGTTGAAAGTTGCAATTCGCGGGGGTTTTAGCCTCCGCTAATTGCTTGAGGAGGCTAAAACCCCTGCGAATTGCAACTTTCAACCTCCGCAAATTACCAATTTTTTTATAGTGATTTTCTTCTAGTAGACATAGTGCCTAATTTTCCCCTACCCCAGCTTTTGCATAAATCAGTAACAAATAATTAGTTCTTGCTATTAGACCTATTAATTTTCGTTAGTATTCTAAGATACTTGAAAAATGGAATTAGACTTTGTGTTTACCTAAATATTTCGCTGTTATGGCTTCCTTTTCCATGCCAACCTTGTTCTTTTCTCTCCTATTTTAATTAGTATATTGACTTTCTCATTCTCTTAAGCAGCTTATTGTCTTTTCTTTTAACTCTGATGTTCTATTCACAATTTATCTTTTTCTCCGGTAACTCCTAATTATAATAGAATTCTTGTTCGTAATGACAATTGTGTCCTGTTCTAGTATAAGTTAACTTTAATGGGTCAAGGATATAAAAGTCGTTCAACATTTGAAAGATATTTTGGTCAACCAACATTTATAGTCATGCTTTTAAAATAATATAGATAGATAGATAGATAGATAGATAGATATAGATAATATATGCTTAAAGATAACATAATAAAAAGGGAAAAGGGTAAAAAATATCCATCTACTTTGTTTTAATGGCTAAAAATATCCTCCGAACTAATTTTGGGTCATTTATGCCCCTGCTGAGATGAAAGTTAACGAATATATCCTTCATTTGACAGAAATTCCCAAATTGGTTCAAATAACCCGATTTCATATATAAAAAATAACACACTCCCCTATTTTACCCGCCCCCTAAAGGTATAGCAAGAAATCATTTGACAGAAATTCCCAAATTGGTTCAAATAACCCGATTTCTAGTGAAGTATATCATTGTTACTAACGACCAATATGGACTATGGGAGCGATACATTTGCTTTGAATGGTACTCCCTCTGACTCCGTCCCATATTACTTATCTACTTTCTTTTTTTAAAACTCAAAATATATAAACTTTGACCGAGATTTTGAGATATATTTTTTCAGCATATTGATATGAGAAGAATTGCAACTTGTAGTACTTTTCGTGTAGTTTTTTAGTATCTAAATTATAATTTAAAATATTAGATTGGCCTAATCCAATTTAACTTCGAAGATTAAACAATTTGACTCTCGAAAAGCAAAACAGGACAACTAATATGGGGCAAAGGGAGTAGTTATACATAGTTGCATAGGGTACAAGAGAAACACAAGACAAAATACCACGTAAAGACAAAAATATCTTAGCAAAATCCAGCTCTCATGTGAAGTAGGAACACATTTGGGCATCAAGTAATCAATTAGACCGTGGAATTTATACGAAGTTACCAATGGTCATGAAATCTAGCCGTGGTGTTGAACTTCAACATTTGACACTGCGTTACGTTGACGATCAAAAGACTGGCCACAATGATAATTCCAGTCAGAATTGCTTTGGATAATTCGTCAAAGAAGGCACATTCTGATATAGCACCAGGACCAAAGGAAGACTTTCTTCAAGGTTCGAACCCTGCAGTCCAACTTCCCGATGAAAAGAGAAGGGAAAACAAAGAAAATTTTGCAGTTTACTTAATTTATTAGGTTTTAAATATATTATTAATGACCTATATAGGACAATGAGAAGCACTATGCAGACGAGAGATAAAAAATGGATATTGGAAACTAAACAGTTTTGTGCGTTCTTCTTTAATTCTTTGTAGACCAAAAAAGTGTGTAATGAAAATTGAAAAAAAAGAATAAGTATTGTTTAATTTCTCTCAATAATTGCTATCTTTATTTCAAATTACATATCATGATTTTTAAAAATGATTGTCTCAAATTATTTGTCGTTTGAGAAGTTCAAAATAAAATTAATTTTTTTTTCTCATTTCACCTATAGTAGTTATTGTTCTTGAAGACTACAATTCCTCAATTGTGGGGTGATGTTGTTATACCTTATTGTTCAAATGTCAATAAAGGATAAAATAGTTTTTTTTTTAAAAAAAACTACCTAAATAATGTTTCCTAAGGGGTGCATACAAGAGAATCATGACACAGGTAATTTGAGTCGGACGGCGGCGCAGATGCAAACATACAAGAACGGTCAATTCAGGATTGTGCTTACAAAGCCGTAACTTATTTGCCTTAATTATTTAATTTGCTAAAATTTAACAAGCAAATTGAATTATTTGAGTCTCTTTTCTTTTTCTTTTTCTTTTATTGATTATAAGAAGCTTTCATTATGCGAAAAGATACTTGATAAATGAGCTTGAGGTACTATTTTGTTTTCATTTCGAAATATTCAAGTTTTATGCATAAGCAACTGCTCAAAAATGCATAAAAATACTTCTTAATCATTAAGCCCCAACATTAATTCTCCCAGAAACTGAGTGTTCAGATGATAAACGTGATATTATATACTCGAACATCTCAACAAAACTGATTCAACCTGTAAATATTACTACTAATTGAATAAGCAGTAAAATCCAATTAATATAAAACGTTCTTGCTTTAAGATTTTCTAGCCACTTCTTCGAACAAAGACGATTAAAAACGAAAAATAATCTGAATGTTGTGTGTATCTGAGTGTTGACATTAAGTACGCAGTTAACTCATCCAGAAATCTATATATAATATAAAGCTAGGCATAGATAAGGTGATGTGGCACCTCTCTATGGCCTCCATTGATATTTATCTTTTTTCTCAAATTTTTGACAATTTTTCCTATTTTTTAAATCTATGTGCTATTTTAAAAAGTCCAAAAATTAAAAATCTTAAATGCCATGTTTAAAGGTCATTAAAGCAGAAAAATCACATTGAAATCCATCTTAACTGCCCATATTAAAGCACCATAACGTTTTCTTCTTTGCTTCTTCATTGCTGCCCATATAAATCTTTACTTCTTCCTTCTCTTTTCCCCAATCGACCTACGACAATCCGTTTTTCTTGGTTTCAGATTTATTTATCCTTTTTCATGTTTTCTTCCTGTTTTATTTATCTTTTTGATATGTGGTTTCCATTTTGTCTATCTTTATGTTTAGTATTCCTCTTTTCTACTTTAGTTCTATTCTTCTTTCATGTTTGTGATTTGCATGTTTTCTTGTATAAATACGGTCGCTGGAACAAGTATAGACATATTGATAACCATCATTCTTACATCCTTACTATCCAATAAAGATTAATGTGCAAATTATCTTTTTAATTCATAGTCCTATATAGAGGTGTTCATGGTCCGGTTTGACTCGGTTTTTGGCTAAAACCAAACCAAACCAATCAAGGCGGTTTTTTTTTTAATATTCAGACCAAACCAAACCATTATAGTATAAATTCTATCGGTTTCGGTTTTATCGGTTTTGTCGGTTTTATCGGTTTGGTTTGGTTTGGTTTTTCCGGGTTGTAATAATATATTTTATAATGCAAAAAAATTGACAAACTTATTTACAAACTTGCACTTTTGAGTAGTTGTAGTTTCCATCTGAAAAAAAAGTATCCAAAAATCTAAATAAATAGAGAAATTCAAAATCATTAGATAAAAACTAAATCAACAGAAAAAATCTAAATCAATGGAGAAAATCTAAAATAACAGAGAAATAAAATAAAAAACACATACAAGATGAAAGACTAGAGAAGCAATTCATTCAAGTAAAACTTCAAAGACACAAAAATAATTACACAAACAAAGAGTAGGGAACATACAAAAAGTAACCAAAAAATAAAAGGGAAGAAAAAGTTACAGACTTACAGGGATTAAAGCTTCTTGTACTATCGCGGTGCACACGGAATAATTGTGGTTTATGATGTAACCGACCAAGAGAGCTTCAACAATGTCAAGCAATGGTTGAGTGAAATAGACCGATATGCAAGTGATAATGTGAACAAACTTCTTGTTGGAAATAAATGTGATCTCACAGCACAGAAGGTAGTTTCCACAGAGACAGCTCAGGCTTTTGCTGATGAAATTGGCATACCTTTCATGGAAACAAGTGCAAAAAGTGCCACTAATGTAGAACAGGCTTTCATGGCTATGGTTGCTTCAATCAAGAACAGAATGGCAAGCCAACCGGCAAGAGCGGTTGCTGTTCATCTTGAAAGGACGAAGCTCTGTTGCCTTGATGATGATTCTGATGTGGAGCTGTGGTGAAGCTGGCACGCAACAACACAAAGTACCACTTAACAAGCCTAGCCACAACAGACAAGAATGGACATCATGAAAAAGAGAAAAAAGGAACAAAAGATAGTGCATGGTGCACTCACAAAACATAACTTCTTTTTAGAATATTTAGCATGTGTTTGTATTAAAAAAAAAAAAAAAGAATAAGAAAATTCAGCAGAGAAACCTCTTAACAGACAAATGTAATCATGGAGAGTTTATTTATGTTAACTATTCAGTAAGAGATTTTTATTTTACTTTAACCGTAAATGGGCTTGGGGAACATGGGCTAGACTTTTCTCTTGGAATGGTCCTAAATTATGAAGAAGTTAAAAAATAGATAAAGGTTAATTAACATATATAAATATATATAATATTTTAAATATGTACATATTTATCGGTTCGGTTCGGTTTAGTTCGGTTTTTTTATGAGTAACACCAAACCAAACCAAATGTTATCGGTTTTTAAAAATCTAAAACCAAACCAAACCAAACCAAACCGAGCCGGTTTTCGGTTTATTAAATCGGTTTGACTTGGTTTATCGGTTCGGATCGGTTTTTCGGTCTCGTTTGAACACCCCTAGTCCTATATCCTGTTTTACGTACAATTTTTGTTTTAGTTGTGTTACATTTTTGGTTTTGTGAGAAATTTCTTGACACTATGTTTTATGTTGTTTTACTGTTTCTCTTTTTGTTAAGATGCTAATTATTTTCAAGCCATGCAACATGAGGGAAGACCTTGAAAATATTGTTCATTTATATTTTATTTCTTCTCTTTTGTGCCACCTAAATAGGAATACAAGATAATCAACACCAAAAGCAAGGTATGAACTACTACTTTTAATATAATTTTTCAGTCTATTCTCTAATCTTAGTCCTTTCTTAAAAAAGACTCTCTAAAGAGGTGACATATTGTTAGTTTCGTAATTTACTGTTTTTTATTAAACGATTATCTTAAAAGGAAAAAAAGTATTAATTATAAAAATAGCTTTTTGTTAAAATAGATATCCATATAAGCAATCTATTAAAAGCATATATTTTTGAAAATCTTAAAACTATAATTGACAAACTATAATTGTAATATTCTTTTTTATTTTGTATAATAATATTCATTATTATAATATCAACTCCAATAAATAAAAGTCCATATAACATATATATATATATATACAAAAATAGCTTAAGATAAATTAGTTACTACAAAAAAAGCAAGTATTCTGCAATTATTCAATTGAAGAGTTAATTGTACGTTACCAATGACAAATTGAGCTAAAAACCAAGGGTCATATCCTTTATTTTCTCAATTACTCTCGCTCTCTTCCGTTCTTTCCCCCTTAATTTCTTTTACTCAACGTATTTTAATCAATGTGATATAATTTTGAATGCAATTCCTTAATCATGATTTATATAAGTTGAGTTAGAAATTTATACTACATTGATTATTATATATTTGCGGTCCTTGTGGTGTTGCTTCTTTTAGTTACTTCCCTCATTTCTAATTCTTTAATTTCTTACCTAGCTACTTTTCTTTATTTTCCTTTCATTTTTCGTGTACTCTTTTCTTTCTTATTGTCTTTTTGGATATGTTATTTTTATTTCTTTTTAATGATTCTAATGTGAAAATTTATTCAGGTAAGTGAACGCTGAGTGAATGGAAAGATATTTCTGAACGAAACTGATCATGATACCTCAAAATGAGAAAACACAAAGAAAAGCTTAAATAGGAAAAAGAAATAAGAAGATAAATGGAAAAATTACTGAAGAAATATGCATACTACTCCTTGATTTTGTGGATTTCGCGTAGATGGATTCAACTTTGCTCTTTTAAATTTCATTCTTCTTTATTTTTCAGTTTTTCATTAGATTTTAAGTTAGAAAATATTATGAAAGCTCAAAAAATTAATTAATGAAGGAAAACTTTCATGCCTGTATACATTTATCAAATGTACAAAGTGAAAATTCCATGTCCTTAGATTTATACACGTATGCGTATAAAGAGATAAAAATTTCTTGATAGTTTTCTTTCTTTACATGCTTATTAAAGAAGAAGAAAATATAGTGTCATCGATATTATTCGGTTAGAATTTGAAGATTGAAAATAACTTTTTGGACTTCCAATTTATAAATATTTTCAGATTTACTATTTTAAATTCAATATAATGACATGTTTTAAAATATTTTGATATTTAACTATTTTAAAATTTTGATGACATGTTTTCTTACCGCGCGTAGCGCGGCCAAATTAACTAGTTAACAAATATATATAACCCACATATTACGTACTATTAATCCATGTTTACTCTGCCTTGGCGTAATTAGTAAAGTTGTTGTTATGTGACCAGGAGGCCACGAGTTCGAACCGCGAAAATAACCTCTTGCAGAAATGCAAGGTTGCGTACCATAGACCCTTGTAGTCCGGCCTTTTCCTGAACCTCGCGCATAGTGAGAGCTTGATGCACCGAACGACCCTGTTTATTTATAATGTCTCCACTCTCCTAGGTCAATGTGCAAATAGTTTATTTGGCAGCACAATAAATTGGAATTACTAGTCAAGTTGTGTTATAAGGAGTGTGGTGGCTAGGGGTGTACATGGACCAGGTTGGTTCGGTTTTTTTAAACATCAAATCAAACCAATTGCATCGGGTTTTTAATTTATACACCAAACCAAACCAATAAAATTCGGGTTTTTCAACCTCGGATTTTCTCGGGTTATTCGGTTTTCTAGGGTTTTTCGGGTTTTATTTTTTGGAATAGTCTTGATACAAAATATATAACTTTTACTTCAAATATTTCTTTAGTCCTAGTAAGATTCAACTATATAATTAAGGTGTTTCATAAGAAAATAACACAAAATGCGAGAAGAGTGATGACATTGTAATAAAATATTCAACAAAAGGTAATAAAATCGGTTAAAATAAATATTGCTAATTAATAAGCCATAAAGAAAATGACCATAATCTAAAAATATTAAGTCATGCTAAAATAAGTACGGCTAATAAGTATTAATTACATGACAAGAAAAAAAAACTTAAGTTATGTATTTTCACTCTCTAAACCAATTATACAAAACTAAATAATAGATATCCAACATTATTTTCATTCCTAGTGGTAAATTGAATTTCTTTTGTTAGTATTAGTGTTGAGTTGGTTTTGGTGGACTTTATATGAGTTACTAACATCCATAAGATATAAAACTTATTGACATTCAAAATTCTAAGTTCAAGCTTAAATAATATGATAATAGATAAAAAACTACGAAAAAATTAAGAAATATTTATAAATTACATTACAAATAAATAATTTTATGTATAAAATATTTTAAAAATTGAATACATGTAATGTCGGGTTGGTTTGGTTCGATTTGACTTTTTTAGCTAAAACCAAACCAAACCAATTATGATCGGGTTTTTTTTTCAACACCAAACCAAATCAAATCAAACCACTAATCGGGTTTTTTTCTCGGTTTGACTCGATTTATCGGTTTGGTGCGGTTTGTCGTTTTACTTTGTACACCCCAAGTGGTGGCTAACACAAAAAGACACAACCTCTTGAACGACGAAGTCAATGGACCGAAGATGGTCAAGTACTCAAGACCAAGCCTTAGGGGATTCAAGAGACTTGGTTAGTTGTTGTTCAGTCTTCCTCAATTCTTTTATTTTATTCATAGACATAGACATACATACAGCTTATTCTATTTAATTTGGAACGACTAGCTTATTCTATTTAATTTGGAACGACTAGTCAGCTCAGCTGGCTAACCTACTACCCTGTTGGTAAACGCCATTTCTCGTCTTCCACAACGTGTGAAAATATTAAGCTATGACTTTGCTGACCTAACCTCCCTTTTTTATTTATTCGTCAAACAGAAAATGTGTAGTAAAAATTGCTTTTTATTTGAGATTTTACTACGTACATGTTTATGACTTGTTCTCTCCTTTAGCATAATTTGTCGGAGCATTCATTGAAATATTTTCTTTTTTAGTAAAGAATTGATGAAATAATGTAATGAGATTTAAACTATTGTGACACGAGTCGAAATTGTGACTGTGTACTGTTGAGTTAGTTTGTAATATTTGGGCATATTGAACAAATATATTTGTTTGTGAAAGACAAGGACGACTTTTTGGAAAAAACTATATTATTATAAAAGCATGAATATAAATGTTGGTTGATCAAAATAATCTTAAAATATTAAACAACTTTTTAGCCCTTTAACCATTCAAATTAATTAATACAAGACTCAAAAACTAAGGACATGGCCATCTAAAATTATACCAATACTACATGGAATACCTTTTAACAATATCCAATAGCCAATTCATATAAGGACTCATAAAAATAGGACATGACCTTACGTCTAATTAAAACTAATCCTATTGGAATTACGATACCACTGTCTATTAAAATAATAATAACGGGATAAGCATTCGTTCATTGTGAGATATGACTTGAATCCATGAATTAATGTTAGATTTCCATAGAAATGGATGATCAGTTATGGAGAGCACACAAAGACGTAAGGAATTTAAGTTTTATTCTTAAAGAATCTGTTAAATTGATATTTATAAAACTAATTAATCAAAAGTGTTTAGGATTGAAAGGGGCAACTTAATTAGTCAAACTCTAATAAAATAAATAAGTTAAAAGAACTGTTACCAGAAAATCAAAATAAGGGAGGTAAGCATAATATCATAAACCATAAGAGAAGTTAGTATTATGAAGTGAAACCTAGATACTACTTTTCCACGAAAATACAAAAAATAAACAATAGGTCTATAAAGGTACATGCCTAAAATTCCAAACACCGTTAACGCTAAATTATGAAAAAACCCAAAAATTAAGATTATATTATGAAGAATCAATCCTGATAGAGAAAGATTGTTTTTTGTAGAAGCCGTTGAAAAAACGAGTGGGAAAGAACATTTATAGAACAAAAACCTTATAGCGATTATACCATTTTTTGTAGATTACTTAAATCGATTTTCATTTATCGTTTATTTAGCCAATAGTTAGTTTCAGTAAGAAAATTATATATTAACTGAAGTCAGGCTATAAGATTGAAATGTTAATATTATAGATACTAGTTTAACCGTACGTGTGTTGCACGTATGCATCACGTCAAACAGTAAAATATATATGTGTATATTGCTTCATTTGAGATTAGCAATTTTTATAATCACTTTATCACTGTCTAATCTATTAATCTTGTAATCTAGATATCTTAACCGTTAGAGAGATACTAATATGCTATTTAGCATCTTACCTCACAACTTTTTATAAAAGATATTTCATTATATTGGGTCCTTTTGTCTAACCCCCAAAAAAAAAAAAAAATTGGTCTTTTTTCGTCTCTTTGTGCTATTGACTTGATAATTGTTCAGCTTTCACTTCAGTAAATCACCCTTCATCTTCTCTACTTTTTAAAATTCGTTTGTGTTCTGTGTATAAGAATTTCTTAATGTCAATCATATTTTAGTTTATCATAAAATAATCAGTTTTATCAAAAGTAATTTTTTTTCTAATCGATTTTGTAATAAAAATAAAGAAGACATAATTAATTTTATAGAATTATTATCCCTAAGTATATGTCGTTCTTATTTTTTTCATTCAAAGTTCCATAAGATGCATTCTTTGGATTTGGTATGACGTTTTAAATTGGACTCCACAAATCTTCATTCTAAACCAAAACTAAACTAATAGAAAACAAATCATAAATAACTACAGACGTAAGAAACCAACCTAAACAAATTACAAAGCAATTAATTGTGAAGCAAAAAATAAGGAAAATTTTATATAAGTACAAATATTTCTCAATTCTGGATTTGTAAATATTAAACATTCTTACTTAGTTCAAATAAGGAATGATTTAATTATCAAAATTTAGTTGATTTCAAAGTCCTAAATATTAGGGATATAATTAAAGAGGAACATGACAACTCGATATCCTAATAATTAAGGAGTAAAATTAAATGCAGCGAACAAAATTTCGAAAAGGAAAAACGAACTACATTATATATGAGCATAATAATATAACACAGCTACTTGTAACAAATTAACAATAATAGAAAGGGGTATGGTAGGGCAGAAGATGACAACATGAAATTTTCGATGGAAGAAACCTGAAATCATAGTTTTGCCACAAAATTGATATTTTATGTAATCAATTAATCAACATCACAATTATTTGATTGAGGTCAACCTCCATTAGTAGAAGGCGATGATTCTAGTATTCACCTGAAACAAAATTTACAAAGAATCAAATCAATACCCATTACTTCAAAACTTAACAAATTATACAAAATTAAAACAAAAAATAAAGCATAGACTAATCATCGCAATTCAAGCAGTACTACTCCTATGTTTTATCGTAATTAATGTTTTCAATACAAATAACAGTTGACTGCCATTTGATCTACTTTGTTTGTCGGCAACATCACTTGTTTCGTCCAATATTTCGATTAAAAAATTTCAATTGAAAGAAAAAACACATGAAATTATCAAAAGAGTAGAATCAATTGCCAATTTTGATTAGCTACGCTTACACGATTAGTGCAATTGATATTAGACAAATTATCTTACACTTACGTCATAGAGTTCCAAACGTCATAAACTGTGACTTCTGCGAACATGCCAACACAAGTTCTCAAAGTATTGATGTGTAGCTATTACAATCTACACAAATCTTAAGGTGTTATTGTTCGTAATTCTCACCTAGGTAACTATCAATCAAAAATAATCTTTAATTATTTAATTCATATATATAATCTTAAAATGTTTCTGTAAAATATGATTCAAAATATTACTTAAATAGAATTGTAAAAATTATTTTTTATATAAGGTAAAATTATAATTGAGTTAGAAGTGTTAAATATTAGGATTTCTTACCAAGTTAAACAACCAAAAATTTAGCTTATTTTCTCATTATAATTAACCATATTTCAAAGATTTTGAAAAATTGAAACTTTTGAAAAATATCAATAGTGAAACGGAAAACGTTGGTGTCAAATTTAATCCTTTGTTCAAGTTAAACATTAACTGGTTAATATTATTTTATTGAATATGAAGGAATAACTTGAAACCAAAACCTAAACAAAGAAAAGCAATACACAGCAGTGGAAAAATCCTAAACAAAAAATAATAATAAAGAATCCTAAACCAAATCAAAGAAGAGTCAACTGTATATACACGAGACTTTTTTTTTTCTTAACAAAAAATAGTTATTAGTGATTACAACTACAATTATACTCAATTTAGAATGCAGTCATAACTTTAGGTATATAATTCAAATAAGGTAAGATTTAATAACCGTATTTAATGAATTTTTAATTTCTAAATATTAGAGAAATAATTGAATGACTATAAAGAAAATTAAATAATAATTTGAGGAAAATAGTAAATTACAATTTTGTCTATTGTAGAGTCTTTTAATGAAGGGTAAAAAGTTCAATCAACATTTCTAAGACCCTTCTTGCTTTTAATATAGTATAGATTATAGATTGGGGGTTACGTGCGAGTCACATGACAAAAAATTTTGGCTCCATATTTGAATTTCTTTAAAGTTAAAATATTCTTTTAATGAAGGAATTAAAGATGGTTGTAATTGTGACATTTAACCGTCAATATGTATGATTTTGAATCGAACTAGAAACTATAATTTATCTAAAATTAGAGTTGCTGACAAACCCTCACTTTGGTACACTTCTACTATTAACTCAACTTAATTCACCGTTAATAATGGGTAGAGGATAGAATCATAATTAGCGGTGGGGATCAATATATTCTAATTTGTTTTGAACACCAACTACTAAATTAGAGTCCCTCATATCTGAATAGCTTGATTTCCTTTAATTCTTCTATTTGATTTCCTTTAATTTGTTAATTGTTTCTATTTGAACTTTGGCACTAAATTTCTGCTGGTGTTTGATTTTTTTTGTGTGATAAATTGTTAGGGAATAACGTGCAAGACACGTTCATAGAGACTAGTATATTTAAATTGTTGTAAGTATAAGGACATTCCTGAAGTAGCGTAAATTAATTTACAGTATACTAGCTAGGGCTTTTGTTGGATCCCGAAGAAAATCACTTGTACGCCTAAAGAATATACGGACAATATCTTCTTAAGAACGTGGTATTACGTTAAAACCTTACTTCCCCCTTAATTTAGTTTTCCTGTTCTTCTAACAGACTGTCTCGCTAAGACCATCATTAGGACATTTAACGAGCAACGATTGTGGTAATGAAATATTATGTCATTCTTACTATGTTATGCCTATAAAATTGCCACGCCCTTTTCTCGTAGCACTAGGAATAAATATTATTCAGACCAAAAGTTTAAGGGGTACGTTTAATATTTGTCTGTACACCCAAATATGTGGAATGGGTTGGTCAATGATATATGATGAGACGTTTTCTTTTCGGGTGGAAATTAGAAGTGGGGGAATATTTTCGGCAAGTGTTTTTTTCTTGTTAAAGTGAAATAGAAGCTAAATTGATTGTATTATAAACTCTGTAATGATCATAAAATATTTAATTATCACGAGTTTTTATATTCTTCATGCATGGATGTTAATTAGCAGAGGTTTGTTATCTCATTAACATTAGTAAGTTAAGACCTAGCTCCCTTTGCATGTATGTATTCTTCATGAATATCTTTTTATTTTTATTATTAATAAAAAGTTGCTGCAAGACACACTGTGTAGTGGTATATATAAATCCGGCAAAAAAAGAAAAAGGCGCCAAATGGAGGAGAAAAAAGAAATAATAGAGGCCAATGAAAAAAGAAAGCTTGTAGAGTGCGGTAAGTGCATGGGATAGTAGTAAATATTTGAGAGGAAGGCTACGTGAGAGAGAAGAATAGTCAACCATTACCGGTGGCTCCGGTCAATGGTTGCTGAACCTCTCTTTCATTGTCATTACAATTACTATAATTCATTTCTTCTTTAAATTAAACTCGCCTGCTTCTGCACCTCTCTATTCTTCTCTCTCTCTATCTCCTTAAGGAAAACTTGTTGAAGTTTTTCTTGAGAAACTGTTTGTTAGCTTTTCTGATTGAAAGCTTAATTGGTAAAAGATAATGGCTGTAAGTTTTCTTGTTTTTTACTTGTGATTTTGTTGCTCATGCCACAATTTTACACTTTCTTTCTTAGTTTTATCTGTAGTTATGTACTAAACTATAAGATGATGATTGTGTCGGCCTGAGCTTTAATAGTTACAATGGATTTTGATATATATTGTCCTATATATCTCGTTTTCTTCTTTTATTACATGATGATTTTCCGTGATGGATATATGGTAACTTTTGTGTACTCCAACTCCGATTTTCTTCTTCACCCAATTTTGTTCCAAACGAAGACAAAAAACAAAGCATTATACTCTCTCCCCTCTCAAATATTACTAGTTGTTTTAGCAAATTGAATTATTTCAAAATATTTGAAAGTCTTAGAAAAAAATTCATTTACTACAGGGAGTATTATTTTTCCCCTCTAAATTCACCCTTAGGAATGATAATTAAGTGACGTTTAGGAGAGACACGAAGAGTATTTATGATTAAGGCTATTAAAATAAATTTGAGGTTAGCAAGCTATAGAAATCGGGTATTTAATGTGCATTCATGTTGATTGGTGTAGTAGGTTATATTTCACTCGAAGGACGAAAGGAGTTGGCCTATGGTTTTAATTTACTTTATTTAGCAGGGTCCCTCTAGTGCTTTTTGTGTCCTTGTGTCATATCCAATTATTAAATTGATGTAGCTCCCAATACTTCTCGAGCACATTTGTTTTCTTTCATCTGTTTGTATGCATTTGTATTCACTCTATGCTGTGTTATGCCTTTTGGCTGATCATTATTCAATGATTTTGATAGTTAAGGTTGCAGGTTAAACTTGATAAAGTGACTAGTAAACTAAGTAATGAGTTGCTAAATACACCAAGATGGGAATTGATGCTAAGAGTCACTTATGTAATTGGTAGAAAAAGGAGCATACCATGAAATAATCGTCTAAACATAAAAGGCCAAAAACAGATAGGGTTTAAGTTCAACTTATAGAAATAGATTTACACACACTATTTTCAGCTAGCCTCCAACGAAAATCCATCAATCAAAAATAAAGATGAGTTCTCTAGACCAGGAATATATGCTAGTGAGTTTATATCTGATGTGGCTGTCTAGTTTCCCAATCAAGAGTTTGAGATTTTGATATTGAGTCCTAGTGAATTTGCTGACTTTTTGTTTCAAATGATATTCACCCCATTAATATTTCTGCCATGAGTTAAATAACCTGAACATAGAATGATAGAGAAAGGGTTGACTAATGCTGTGGCTATATCTCATACCCAAAAGCAGCTTTCTCCTTTTATAAATTTCAAGCTGTAGTTCCTTTTATTTTTTCTGAAGGCCAGTGTAAAGGTTCTTCATTTTTTTTCTCCTGGATAGGGACCAATGCCTTTAGACTTTGCAAAGTTGTAGCTTGTATGCTTTTATTTTCCCTTTATTTGTCAGTGTTCCATTTCAATTTGGTCCGCAAGCTTTTGCCCACTGAGGGGCTTTATGCTAAGGAATATATCCAGAATTTCTAAATGTCGGCTTCTCAGCAATGTTGCCTGTTAATTACAGCTATGCATCATATGATGATCATTTTCACAATTGTTTACCCGATGTGTTAATGATTACAATAGATCATATGCGCATTTGTGTAGATTCAATGCATGGCTTTTTATAGACATGGGAGTATATCTTAAGCTTATTCAGCCAAGCAAGGTGTTAAAATGAGTTACTCTACCTGCTTTTTTGTTATACAAATGCTCCACATGCATGTATTTCACAGGTTATTATTTTGCTCATATTAATAATTACTAATCTGAGGTAATTATCACCTTGAATGTGAGTTTGAATGCATCCAGAAGTTTGTGTTGACTTATAGAAAGTGAATTTAAATGTTAGCAACGGTTCCTCTTTGTTTCTTGTCCCTCATCTATGGATTCAAAATCTTATTAGGTGAAAACTTATAAGGAGCTATACTTCTTAAAAGTTAGATTGTACATTCTTGTCTTCATGAATAAATAGAAAGTGTATATATCTAGCTTGTGTTATGATCAATGGCAGAAATCTGCCCCAAAAAAAAGAACTAAGTGGAAATTTCCTCAAACTGTTTCTGCAGCGTCCGAATGTCCCAAAGTTTGGCAATTGGGAAAATGACTCCAACACGCCCTATACTGTGTATTTTGAAAAAGCAAGGCAAACTCGCGGTACTGGAAAGATCATAAACCCCAATGATCCCGAAGAGAATCCAGATATGTTTCCCAATCATGCTCCTTCTGCTCCCCCGCCTGCAGCTCCCCTTCATCCCAAGCCTAAAAGACAAACAGAGGAGCCAATTGGGCGCGGGGGAACAGCTAGGCAAAGACGGGAACATAGACCGAGTCAAGAAGACGAGGATTATCGGCTGTTTGCTAATGCTCCACCCCGTAACGAGAACATGGGACGGAGAGGTGCCAATGAGCCATCTCCTCAACGAGGTCGTGGATCAAGTTCTGGTCGAACTGGCAGACAAAGTGTGGGATCTGAACACAGCTTTGATAAATCACCACTGCATCCACGTTACCAGGCACAGGTTAATGTCGGAAGAGGTGTCCCGTCTCCTGCTCGGGAAGGAAAGAATAATTCATATGATAGTAACCATGGTACTCCTGGAAGATCATTTGAAAGTTCTCATGCTACTCCAGGGAGGTCCAAAAATAAACAAGAGACGGTACGTTTTCACCCAGTTATTTTTCATTTTGCATCATAGTATATTAGTGTATCATGTTGCATCACAAAGTTCCTTGCTTGTCCTTTATCATACAGGAAAAAGCTAAGTAGTGAAATTAAGATTATAGTTATATCTAGACATCATACATATAGGAAATATAGTTGGTACCCATTTAATGTCAGCTTATAATCTCTAACTCCTATGTCATATCCTTTATATATAGCCAACTTGATTTGATGACATTGTATATGTCTTTAACTTCTATATAATGATAGCGTGAAGAACTTTTATACTGTCGGTCACTTAAAAAATAAATTTCCTATGTAATTAGTGGAATACTAACTTGCAGAATAATGTAAGTTCTTGCTATAACATGTTAAGATACACTAATTAGTGTAAAAATACTTCGCAATGTCAGCATATATAAGTTAAAACACGTGTCCTTCACATTGTATTGCTTAGATAATATATAGTCACTCAACTACACAATACATACTCCAGTTTGCTATGTTGCTTGGACTTTTAAAAAAATGTTAATGGGTGTGTGTCGAATCCTCCAATGCAGTTTTGGAGGATCAGACACTAGTGTGGCAGCATTTTTAGAGAGCCCGAACTACACAGCCAATTTGAAAGTTGGATTTTCACTTTTAAGGTCCAACTGAATTACTTTATTGTTGTTTCTTAGAGGGATGATAATCCACACAAAATTGTCATTGTTTTGAAGACTTACTGCTTGCAAGCAGCATAGAAATCTTTATAGAACTTTAATGCACAAGCTGTTGAGGTTGACCTGGCATGAATTTGGATAAATGGAAATTTAGTTTATTGATTCCATTAATTTGATGTGAATTTACTTAAACTGGTCCTTCTTCTAGCAGCCTGATAGAGGAGCTGCAGTTCCAAGATTTGGGGAGTGGGACGAGAACGATCCTCAATCTGCTGATAACTACACCCACATTTTCAACAAGGTGCGAGAGGAAAAGCAAGGAACTCCATCAGGGACACCTAGTAGAACACCTAACAACCCACAAAGCCATAACTCAAATAAAAAGAGAATGGTACAGTAAATCACTTTCCCTCCGTTATCATGATCAATTCTTTGCTGAGGCGGATTTATAGTAGATATGTCGGTTCAAATGAACTCCATCATTTTCGACTCAAACTATGTATACATGGAAAAGTATAGTATTTAATCATATATACTCGTACTGAACCTACTGATTCTACATCCTGAATTTGCCTCTTATTCGTTTAGCTCTTGTTCTTATTTTCTTGTCTGTAATCTGCAGAAGTGCTGTTTTCCCTGGTAATGCAATGGAGGACCTTGATTTTATCCTGAAGATGTGAAGCTGCAACGGATATGTAAATGGCTCAATAAATTATATTGCTTGTGCAATATATTAATTCATCTGCTTTACGTGCGATTGTATTGTCAGCTTATAGTCTTTTATATTGTACTTCTATTGTAGTTGTATGTTACGGACAGTGCTTGCAGATTCTTTTATGCACAAGGTGTGCTTTCTCTATTTTGTGTATGTGAAGTCTAGTACTACTGTTTGGTCTTCTCTGGCAATGCAAATGGTTATAATCTTGGGTTATTGCTCAAGTACTAGTACTACTTCTCAAAAAAAAAAAAAAAAATTGTGCATTTTGAATTTTGAGGTTTAACATAAAGTTGATTCTTATGTTTTAAAGAAAATTTGTATATTTATGAAGTACATAAAATATTAGTAATCACAATTATTTAACTTATGATGGTTCTTTTCCCTATCAAGAGAATTACACATACCTCTTACATGTAGGGATCTAGTAGCTCAGTTGGTTGGTTACCTGAATTTTCACCTTGTTGGTGAGGGTTCGAATCCCCATGTTGTAATCCCCCTCCCCCATTGCCCTTCCCCTACCAGCTATGTAATTAAAAAAATGTATAATTTGTCTTCACAAACCAAAAAGAAGATTAATGCATAACGGACAAATATATGGACTTGTGATTAACCTAATGGCATAATTATTCTATAATGTCTCAAGTTGATCGGTAAGTGTGTGGGTCAAAAATAAAAAATTATTTCTGTACCATATTCGATAATATTGATTTGGTTGGAATTAGTTATAAAATGAAGCGGAAGTGTTCTGATGGAACAACATATACCTTAGTTCCCCAACTATGTTGAGATATAATCTTTCGTTTGAACAATAAAACTTTGTTATAAAATTTGATATCACTTTTGAAAATGTAATATATAGTTGTCCATGTGAAAAGTCATGTTGTAGCATATAAAATACAATATTGAATATGCTTTATTTATTATCATTGCAAATCACAAACACATTAAGCTTTATTTTCTAACCAATTCCTTCATTTTTGCAGATAAAATCAAATTATGGGGAAAAACATGCTTAGAGGCATATTAGCCCATCAATGTGTTCTTGAAGATTTAATTACCTTCACTTTTTTCGCATAAATTTTTTGGAATCTTGACAAATTTGACTCTGATTTTATGTTTATTTCACAGGAAGAAGGATTGTTTCTTCCACATATCATTCAATACATCCTCGAGGTACAATAACAAAAAACAATGTCTAATCAAAGTTAGCTCATAATTTTTAGGAGTAAAATAAATAGATTGTTCGTCATATTTGGGTCACAAAATTTATACTTATTTCAAAGTTTCAAATATATATTTAGTTTATCTAAAGATTAATTGTCATTACAATTTTGCATGATAATAATATGATTATATATAGCTTAATTTATTTCTTAAGGATATAAAAGATGATAAATAAGAAATAGATTATATAAGGTAAAATCTTAATTGATTTTAAAGTCCAATGTCAAATATATTTTTAAAGGGTAAAAAGGACGAACGACCTTCGTGCTAGTTTTTATGTACGTGTCTCGCACATGTAGTTTAGTGATTATTATAAATATGTAAAAGTAATAATCTTTAATATCACTACTATATATAAGGAACAATTAAAGGGTATTTGTAGTCCTCACAAAAAATTCCAATTTAATGTTACACTTTTCAATTAATTACTTCTAGTTCCCAAATTTATTTTTTAAGGTCAAATTTATGTTTTAATTTTATTGTCTACTTTTCATTACTTAACTTTTACTACTATATATAAGGGATAATACCCATTTTTTGTAGTCTTCACGTGAATTTGGCTTTGACTCTTTTTACCCCTAATTAAAAAATTTAATGGCTTTGTGAATCTTCACACATTTTGGTAAATTTTGAAAACTTTGCTGACTTTTTTTTTTTTGGTAATTAAACTTTATTAATCACCAAAGTAGGCATTACAATTCAGAAGTAAGTTTACACATCTTACTTACGTCTAATACAGAAGTATCACAGTTGCTAGCCTAGAAAACAAGAGATTGTAAAATATGATGCAAACTAGGTGAAGCTCTAACACAAGATACATAGACTATCTCCTTAGTCACTGCTTCCCAATTTCTGCTCAGCTTTTTAAATATCCTCATATTTCTCTCTATCCAAATAGCATGGACAATCTCAGTACTTAGCAATTTGAAGACCTGGGCTCTCTGCGATTTACCACTTGCGTGTTTGATTATCCATAGCTGATGTTGCTCCCATGTAGCTGGTTGGTAGCTCTGCATTTGTAGCCATTGTAGGACCCTGTTCCACACTGCTCTAGTGTAAGAGCACTGGACAAATAGATGTTCTTGTGTTTCATCATAGCTTTGGCAGAGGCTGCATTTAGGCTCTACCTCTATACCCCATTTGTTGAGTCTGTCAGCTGTCAACAGTTTGCCTAGTAGGTGTAGCCACGTGATGAACAGTGCCTTGGGTCGAGCTGCATTGTGAAACATGATACATTTTCATGGCACCCTAGGTATATTGTCAAGGCCATGATAGTAAATCTGCCCTATCAAGCTTGTGCTTTTCTTGAATTGTATATGTGATACCATTTCCCTAGACTCAAATATTTTTCTAATCATCCAACAAGCCTGTTTGCTGACTTTTTTCATGCCCCTAATAATGATGATTATGAAAAAGGTTATAGAGGCCCCTCAAAGCATACTCATAAATTTTTGAATCTTTTATGTAGAAATATTATTAAACTTGTTTCAAATTATATTTTTCCTTAAGAATTTAGTATAGACACATAAAGAGTTATCATGTCATTCAATTCTACCTTAATATAGGCTTAATTATTGAACTAAAATATTATTGTTATAATACTATTTATTATTTATTAATGTTATTTACCATTTATTATTTGCTATTTTAATTTTTTATTCGTCCATTGAGTAATTTCTTTTTAATTTCCTCCTACAATCTTATGTCATACATGCTGGCGAACATACGTAATTTATAAGGATTTCACTTAAGTTTGGATTAAGTTTTAAATTAAGAAAATAAATATAAATTACTTATATCATTGTTAAATACTTCAAAAATATAAATTACGGTCCCTCCGTCTCAATCGAAAAAATGAATTTCGAAGTACAATAGTTGATTAATAAATTTTATGTGCACATACTATTAAAATAAAATTTATTTACTATATTAAAAGAGTAACTGTAAAATATTAGTTTTACACATTCTGAAAATGTTTGAAAAAATAATGTAGCTAAAGAAAATAAAATTTGATTTTCAAACAGTAATAATATTTTTTACTTTTTTCTTAAATATTAAAATATTTTGCAAAATATTGGATAATCAATATTTTATATAGTTTAGGATAAAATAGTTACGTTTATCATGAAAAAGTTATTATAATGCAGATTTCATAAAATGGTTTATTACATTAAGAAAAGGTAAAAAAATGTTATTTTTTAACATGCATCTTTTGGAAGGTAAAAGAAAGCTTAAAGTCAGAATAATTAATTCTATTGACTTTTCAATATTTTTTTCTGATTTAATTTGAAAGAATCTACAAAACAATCTTGTAAAAACAAGGCTTTTAATTATTCATGTTTATTTGTAAGTTAACTTTATTGATTTCATCATGCAACAATATTTGCGCATCAAATATATTTGACATACATTGAATACTGTAATATCTTTGGTAAAAAATAAGTTGGCCAAAATGGATTCAATTCGAAGAAACAAACGAAATTAATTTAACATATGAAAACTCAATTTGGATTATCAGAGACTTTAATCTCAAAAACTTAATTAAAATGAAAATTAGAAGAGCTTTCAAATGTTCTTTTTTAAAAAAAAAAAAATCTAATATATAAACTAAGAAAAATACTTTCCTTTAATTTTCAGGTACATTTTTGTACTTTAATATTTTAGAAGTCTTTCGAAGTATCAAATTGATGTTACAAACACAAAGCAGCAAAAGCAAAAAAATTTAAAAGATATCTACAAATTAAAATTTTAACATCAGTTTGGGCCCGGGCTTAGTACGGGCCAAATGACACTAGTAATGCATATATAACTTAACCATATTATTTGACTGCAATAGGTTGATGAAGACATGCTTTAGTATTGGCAATTTCTTCAACTTTTCTTTGGTATATGTGCATCTCGTGCGTCACACGTGCATCTCGTGACAAAACCAGTAGGGTATAATCTTAAGAAAATCAGTACGGCCTTCTTATTAATGAGAGTAGAGATAAAAAAAAAAATCTTCTAAAATTTGAAATCATTTGTTAGACTATAAAGTAGAGATTCTTTTATTTTTTACACTAGAAGAGGTATGATTCTAGTTATCTTTCTTCATTGGTGTGATTTTATTTGAGATAACAATGTCCTAATGCAGGATCCTTGGACTAAACAAACAACATGAGAAAACAGTTGAGTCTTGCATTCACACCTTGTTGTATCCAACTACTTTGACTGTTAAATGCAGCAGACCCTACCCTCACAATACAATCCCCTATAAATACTACCTCACTCCTCTCCTTCACTACCAATACTAATCTACACTTACTTTAACTATTTACTATTACAATGTCTGATCATGCAAGCTCCTCCAATGATGCTGGACTAACAGCAAAGGGACCATTCCCACAAGAGTGTTTCTATCGCCACAAGAGTGTTTCAAGATTCAGCATACGTGCTTTACGCATGACCAGAGCGCGTACATCGTTTGACAACTAACACTATAGCAAAAAATCAAACTTAACTATGAATTTTCGTTGTTAGCCCGTGACTAAATTTTTCTTAGCTAAGATTTTTTTTTTGATAATTCATCATTAGTCTGTTGCTAAATAGAAAAATCATTTAGAATATGTTTTATTTTCTACTATTTTATCCTTGTTACTTTGAATTTGCATTTACCTATTTGATATTTAACACTACAATATAATAGATTTTGCTTTTTTTCTAATTTCTTTCACCACTGGTATTTATTTTATCTAACACGTGATTTACTTTTATATTATGTAAAAAAAAAATATTATTCCAAGATAAATCATTAGAATTCGAATTGTATTTGGAAGTAAAGGTCTATATAAGTTCATTCAGCCAATGTTCATTATTTTTTTATAAGAGATATTAGTATTTAATTGGTGAATATCCCCTCTATAATTCAATAGCTATTTATTTTATTAAAAAGGAAAAAATCAACTTTTTCATAAGATTAAAATTGAAATCTTTGTACCTGTAAAAAGTAAACCAAAACTAACGTCATAACTATCCAATGATTTGATGCATAATATTATTGTTAAAAGAAACTCTACTAATCAAACGAAAATAAAATCTGTGCATGTAATAATTATTTGATATACTAAAATAGAGCTAATCTTGAGAAAAGTTTCTAAGTTCGAGCTAGTTAATCGGAGAAGAGAGGGTAGTCCAAAATTAAAAGAATACCAAAATATTAGGAATCCTTACCTAGTTCATATAAGGAAGTATTATTAGTACATACAATTTTAGCTCATTTCAAAGTTTTAAATATTAAAAATACTAATTAAATGGCTATTGTGTCTATCTACTTCGAAATGGTAAAAAAAAAAAAAAAAAAACGAACGACATTTCGCTAAGGCCTTCGTACTTTTATTACCGAGAGACACACACACATTACATGCGATGTATAAGTTATATAGAATAATGATAATTAGTTCGAACTAATCTGTGTCTCAAGAATCATTTATTTCCTTCTTTTGAGTCTTCTATTTATTTTCATCTAAAAGAATTTACACAACAAAAATTGATTATAAATAAATATCACATATCTGAATAAAGTGTAGATAAACGTAAGAAAAAATATATTAAGCAATAAAGAATTTAAATCAATAATTAAAACTTGCATAATAAATTAATAAGATTATGTCACATGTCAATTAAAAAAACTTAAAAAATTAAGAACAACGTGGCACAGTAAAAACACTCTAATAGAACTTGTTCCTCCTAATCTCATCCGAAAGAATCATATTACATACGTATCATATAATAAATATTAACAAAATAATATGAAAGAAGAAAATTGAACCTATCAACCACTAAGGGTAGTGGTTCAACTTTTAGTCCTGGGAAGAAAACTTTTAAATTTTCAAGAAAAAAAATTCACGAGTTATGTTTTTGTACAATGCTATTGGTGAATACCTACTTCATAAAAAAATCAGGAAGAATGATTGAACAGTCGTGTTATTAACCAAATAAAAAGGAAATCGTGTTTCTAATGTAAAATAGATAATGAACTGAGTAAAAATATTGGGATTTCAAAAAATTCTTGGACTAAATAAATAAAGGCATACCTTATTACGTCATAGTTGGTGTCAATGATGAATTCACTGTAAAGTAAATATCAAATCACATTAGAAGAAAACAAATGAGTTCATCAATGAAAAATAAGTAAAAACTCAATATTACAGATACATATGTATTATCCATGTAATCAATTTGAGCATTCTGAAAGAACACACGCTATCAAACGCAATTTTGCATGATTAAGGATAGGAGTGCCAATTTCTAACATACAAAAATAAGAGATCCCTATAATAATTCGTGATCAAATCCGGTTGTTCCCTTCTTTTTCTTATGAGTTTCGATCAATTTCTTTTAACATATGTTTTTTAAATTATAGTTGAATTTTTATTAGTACATGGTTAGAAATAAAGAAAGTGAAAGTTTTCTAACTTAAATAAAAAATAATTTCTAACAATCTCCAACGTAAATAAGAAAAAAATAGACAGAAACTACATGCAATTTACTCCCAACATAATCGACACTTACATTGAATCAATCGAGATGTATGTTAAAAAAACTTATGAATTCTTGATAAGCAAGTCATAAAATCAAGAATATTAGTATGAATCAAATAACATACTTGTAAAATAGTTAAAAGTTACCAATTCAAGAGGAAAAGAGATTATGTTATTGCAAAGGGAGAGACGACGCGTGAATTTGATCAAAGAAATTTGAAGCTTTACCGAAGTTAAATAGTATTTTTGTAGAAGAGTCTTAATTGATTTGAAGTCCTAACTAGTAGGACATAATTTAAATAAGGAAAATTTTAAGAAGTAAAATTATAGATTTTTAATCCTAAATCGATTGTATTTACATTAGGCATGCGTGAATATGGTATGTACTACTGGTATACCACTTTTTTATTACCTCCATTCCTAAACTCCATTACTTCCATTGTTATTGACATTATAATTTTATTTGCAGTAAACATGCGTGATTTTAGGACAGGACTTTAAAATCTAAAGTTTTATTTATTAAATTTATTTCCTCATAGACTATTATTTGAGAAAAATTGTAAATGACAAATTGTCTATCGTGGAGTCTTTTAATGAAGGGCAAAAAATTCAATCAACATTTCTAAAGCCTTTCGCGTTTTTAACCCAAAGTCTCAAACAACATAACTTCTTATTCTCAAAAATATTGAATTGGATGGGTAATAATTAATAGAAAAGTAAAGGATATCACCTTAGAAGAAAAAAACCGGAATTTTTAATCACAAAACTCTATATTGAAGCTACGTTTGACCAAAAAAAATACTAATACTGAGTTGTTTAGATACTTTCAATCCTGAGTTCTCTTTAACCCAAGGCCTTAATCTTTGTCTTTTTATTTCAAAAAAAACAATTGAATTGAATGATCAATAATAATGAAAAACAAAATTAAACGGTAAATAAAAATATTCTTACAAAAGCATTGAAAACAACAATAAGCTAAATCTAGAAAAAGAGAAAATAGTCGGATGCCCCCTCAACGTTTGACCGGTTTAATTATGACGCACCCAAACTTATTACTCCCTTATTACCCCTGAGCATTTTAAAAGTGAAATAATTTGCCCCTAAATGGTGTGGTAGCAAAGAGAGTGCATTTCACTCTCTCAAAGAGAGTGAGACACAAAATAATTTATAAAATATGCTTCTATTGAGCCGAGGGTTTCTCGGAAACAGCCATCCTACCTTGGTAGGAGTAAGGTCTGCGTACATTATACCCTCCCCAGACCCCAAGATGTGGGATTTCACTGGGCTGTTGTTGTTGTTGTATTTTTATTTAATTTTCTGATTTGTTTATATCTTTCTCTTTCTTTTCATTTTCTTTCTATTCTTTCTTCTTCTCTTCAACAGGTCACCGGATTTTGGTTGCCGGAAAAAGTTCCACCGTTTTTTCTCATAACAACAGATAAGATCAAAACGACCCATCAATCTAAATGCCAACATTAAATAAAATAAGAATCAAATCAAGAATTTAGCTAGATAACAAAACTTCATATCATGAACACTCATAACAAACCTACAAATTTGAGTAAAACTAGACGAATCTCTACATTAATTGCTATAGATCTTGAAGTAAGGAAGGAAATTGTGACATGAAAAAAAAAAATGGAATAATCCGGCGACCTCTGCCATCTCCCTCTTTAACTCCGACTTTTTTTTTTTAATTTAAGCTAGTGCAAAGTTTTCTCAATGAACCAATACTTTGTCTATTGATTTTTGGTAGCCTTTGAATAATGGGTTTCTATTTTTCTTCAATTTGGAGCTCTAAAATTGTTTAATGGTGGAAAAATGTCAGAAAGAAGAACAATTAGGGAAATGGGTTTCTATTTTTCTTCAATTTGGAGCTCTAAAATTGTTTAATGGTGGAAAAATAGTGGAAGTATGTTAGAAAGAAGAACAATTAGGGAAAAATTAGTAAAAAAAAAATGGATTTAAATGAAAAATACACGTGTTAAATGCTGATTGGCGCATATATTTCACTGCATACTTCAAATCTGGGCATAGCGTTTCAGGTAGTACTGTCAACCGGTTGGAACCGGAACCGGTTATGGAACCGGTTAGAAAACCGGCCGGTTCCGGTTCCAAAACCGGAACCGCCTAACCGGTTCCGGTTTAACCGGTTCCGGTTTAACCGGTTCCGGTTTACCGGTTTTAAACCTCAAACCGGAACCGGTCCGGTTTGGAGTGATTAAAATCTATTTTTTTTTTGTTTTTTGTATTATATATATATATTATAGTATTTATTTGTATATTGTAGCTATATTTTCATATGTTATACAACTTTATAATTAAAGTTTAAATATTTACTGCCTAACAGCCTAACAGCAAGTCACCAATACAGAATAGTGCTTTTCGTATACATATATATGTATAACTTACATATACTTATATATAAATATGTACTATATACTATATATACTTATATATATGTATAACTTAATATATATACTATACATACTTATATATATGTACTATATACTATATATACTTATATATATATGTATAACTTATTATATATACTATATATATGTATAACTTAATATATATACTAAATATATGTATAACTTAATATATATACTATATATATGTATAACTTAATATATATACTACTTAATATATATGTACTATATACTCTATATACTTATATATATGTATAACTTAATATATATACTAAATATATGTATAACTTAATATATATACTATATATATGTACTATATACTATATATAGGTATAGCTTAATATATATATATATATAGATATAACTTAATATATATACTATATATATGTATATATATGTACTATATACTATATATACTAAATATATGCATAACTTAATATATATACTATATATATGTATATATATGTACTATATACTATATATAGGTATAGCTTAATATATATATATATATATAGGTATAACTTAATATATATACTATATATACATATCTACTATATATACAATATATACTTAATATATATACTATATATATAGGTATAACTTAATATATATACTATATATACATATCTACTATATATACAATATATACTTAATATATATACTATATATATATATATATAACTTAATATATATACTATATATATGTATAACTTAATATATATACTATATATACATATCTACTATATATACAATATATACTTAATATATATACTATATATACAATATATACTTAATATATATACTATATATATAGGTATAACTTAATATATATACTATATATACATATCTACTATATATACAATATATACTTAATATATATACTATATATACAATATATACTTAATATATATACTATATATATATATATAACTTAATATATATACTATATATATGTATAACTTAATATATATACTATATATACATATCTACTATATATACAATATATACTTAATATATATACTATATATACAATATATACTTAATATATATACTATATATATGTATAACTTAATATATATACTAAATATATGCATAACTTAATATATATATATAAGTATAACTTAATATATATACTATGTATACATATCTACTATATATACAATATATACTTAATATATATACTATTTTTTTTTTAATTTTAACCGGTTTAACCGGTTTAACCGGTTCCGGTTAAAAAAAATTTGGAACCGGACCGGTAAATTAATATCCGGTTAACCGGAACCGGTTAACCGGTATAACCGGTTCCGGTTCGGTTCCGGTTTAACCGGTTCCGGTTACCGGTTAAACCGGTTACAGTTTAACCGGTTGACACCTTTAGTTTCAAGGGACAAATTATTCCACTTTTAAAATGATTAGGAGGTAATAGGACGCCCGCAAATGTTGGGTGCGTCATAATTAGACTGGCTAAACGTTGAGGGGGCATCTGACTATTTTCTCCAAGAAAAAGCATTAAAAACAACAATAAACTAAATCAAGAAAAAAACCCAAAGGCTATAGAACAACATGAAAAAAAAAAAAAAAAAAAAAAAAAAAAAGAGTCTAAAGAACTCACCGCATGAATGGAGCAATTCATACGTTGTTAGCAAATTTGCTACAGATGAGCAAATAGTTTTATATTATTAGGTGATTGTTACGTTTATTTAAGTATGGAAAGAATCGACATAAGGTAAAACCTACTTGGTTTTAAATTTTAGGACTCCCTATATGATTTAAATAAGGAAAGTTTTCTAACTAAAACTTTTAGGGTCAGGTGAAATATTATAAAAATAATTAAATAATAATTTGAGAAAAATAATAAATGAATATTTTATCTATTGTGGAGTCTTTTAATGAAAGGCAAAAAGTTCAATCAATATTTTAAGGTCTTTCGTACTTTTAATATAGTATAAATATAGATATAGATTAGTTATGCATAAAACTGGATATTTTGTTACACACTAACTGAAGAAATGAGATTTAGTATAGTCTATTGTAGAAGTATGCATTACAGCAAAACATTAGGGAGGTATGTGTAATTATCCCAAAACGAAAAGATAGAAACAAGATAAAGCAAAAAAAATAGTCACGTGAAAGTCAAAACTTTCAAACGAAAAAACTCAAATTTTCCGCCAATCAAATTTTGTACATCCTTCAATGACATGTACATCTCAAATCAAGTGTATAATTTGTCTTCACAAACAAAAAGAAGATTAATGCTTAATGGACAAATATATGGACTTATAGATTAGCTTAATGGCATAAGTATGCTAAAATGTCTCAAGTTGAATGGTAACTACAGAGGTTAAAGACAAAAAATTTATTACTTACAATATTCCACATATCTTGTTCGAGTGGAATTAGTTTTAATGAAGAGAAGATATTCAAATTGAACAACATACACCCTAGTTCCCGTAGCCGTTTGGACAATATCTGAAGTTGATAGTAGACCTGTCAACCGGTTCCAACCGGAACCGGACCGGGAACCGGTTAGGAAACCGGCCGGTTCCGGTTCCAAAACCGGAACCGCCTAACCGGTTCCGGTTTAACCGGTTTTAAAGTCCAAACCGGAACCGGTCCGGTTTGGATTGGTTAAAATATTTATTTTTTTGTTTTTTGTATTATATATATATATTATAGTATTTATTTGTATATTGTAGGTATATTTACATATGTTATACAACTTTATAATTAAAGTTTAAATATTTACTGACTAACAGCCTAACAGCAAGTCAGCAATACAGAATAGTGCTTTTTGTACACATATATATGTATAACTTACATACTATACTCTATATAGGTATAGCTTAATATCTATATATAGGTATAACTTACTATATATACTATATATACATATCTACTATATATACAATATATACTTAATATATATACTATATATACTTATATACTATATATACTTATATATGTGTATAACTTAATATATATAGTATATATACTTATATAAATATATATAGTATATATACTTACTTATATATACTTACTTATATATATATACTTACTTATATACTATATATACTATATATACTTATATACTATATATACTAATATATGTGTATAACTTAATATATATAGTATATATACTTACTTATATATACTTGTATATATGTACTATATACTATATATACTTACTTATATACTATATATACTTATATTCCTAACTTAATAAAAGTAAAAATATGAACACAAGTAAATAGAAGAAAGCTCAATGAGCCATATATTTTATTCATTCTTGGATAACATTTATTTGCAAGTTGTATTTTTTTTTAACTTGCAAATAATACATGAGTTATACAAAAATAGTAGAATAATAAAATCACCAATTTTGAACCATTTCGTTAATTTTCCCCACATCATATTCGGTCATGGAAATATCTTCAAAGTCTTCCATTTGGTCCGGTCCACTAGCTATCAAATCTTTAATTTCTTCCTCTTCGCCTTGCTCCGCTTCTGAGTTTTGGTTGCGTCGCTCCGATCTAATCCAATCTCGAATGCACACTAGTACTTGCAAGCTAAAGCCGGATAATGAATGTCTATGGTCTCCAATTTGTTGTCTTCCTTGGCTAAATGCGCTCTCCGAAGCCACGGTTGATACTTGAACCGTAAGGATATCTCGAGCCATTCTTGAAAGTACCGGATAGCTTGCCTTGTACTTCTTCCACCATGCTAAGACGTCCAAGTCATCCTTGATATCCACATTTGGCTGCATCAAATAAAAGTTAAATTCATCAAAGTTTGCAGTAGAAGAAGAAGTTGGCTGTGAATGTAAAACTTTTAAACCCGACAAGCCCTTTTTGCTACTCTGAGAAGTAGTAGGGCGTGGAGCAATGGGTGTAGCACGTTCTTACAAACTAGAATAATGAGTAAAAACTCTTCTAAACTCATCATCAATAGCGAGATCGGCTTCAGCTAAAGATGGTTGAACTCCCTCTTCAATTTCTAAACATGTATAAATTTGACTAACCAAATTTTTAGTATAAGACACTTTTAAACAAGGATTTAAAAGGGAACCCAATATAAATAAAGTTGGGATGGGAAAAAAATACTTCTTAAATTTGATTATCATTTCAAAAATAGCCACTTGATAATCGGGTTTATATTTATACTCTTGTAAAACTCTAGCTATTTCAGCTAAGTAGGCTAAAATTCCGGTTACCGTGGGATAGAATTGTCTAGAAAAAGCAAGAGTTGCATTATAAAAATTTTCTAAGAGTTCAATACATTCTTTAACATCTTCCCAATGCCTAAAAGTTAACCAATCCTCACTATCAATATTATACTTGTTGTATGGGAATCCTATACTCATATGCTTGTTGTAGCATAATGTAAGTGTAGTTCCACCTAGTCTCAATTTCTACTTGAATTTTCCTAGGTCTAAGGTTATTTTCCACACAAGCATTCTTAAAATCTCTAATTCTTCCCCTATTAGCATTACAAAAAAGAAACGCAACAGCATTTCTAACTTTTTGAACAGAATCATCAAAATGCATAAGACCATCTTAACAATTAAATTTAAAATGTGACAACTACATCTTACATGAAAAATATTTCTTAGAGGAGGGTTTATTTCTCTTTTTAAAAGACCAATTGCCTTTGTATTATTAGAAGCATTATCTAAAGCAATACAAAGTGTTTTTCTATAAATGTTAAAAAATCTCATTATAGTAGACATTGAATCGGCTAAAAATTTTCCATCGTGACGACCTTTTCCTTCGTCGTATAAAAAAGCTATAATTCTTTTTTTGCATAACCCAGTTGTCATCAACCCAATGACATGTAATAGCAAAAAAATCTAAATGGTTAATACTAAGACCCAAATCAGCGGTAAGACAAACATTACAATTTAAAGAATTAAATACATGGCGCAAATAAAATCTATATTTTTTAAACAAATCTATAACATCGGCTCTACAAGTACTTCTAGGAATACCCTCAAATAACGGGTTATAACAACGTTGAATGTAAGTAACAAACCCCAAACCCGAGGGAAAGGAAAATGGTAAACAATCATAAGCTACCATTTTAGCTATTTCTACGCATTCTTTTTTCTTGTCATACTTAAAATTTCTACCGGTTCGTGGGTCTATCGTCATTTGAATCCCCCTCACATTTGAACCCGTTTGTTCTCCCCAAATATCCATATGTTTGGTTCTCATATGAGCATTTAGTGTACCCGTTCCACCATCCTTACCAGTTCCTTGCTTAAAACTGAATACTTGTCCACATAGGGTACATGAAACTGATTGGTTTTCCCTATCCTTAGTCATAAATTTCCAAACTTTAGCTGTTGGCTTACGAGTTCTAGGCGATTTGTCTTGTGTATGTGATTGTGCAGAACCTCTATCTCCTATGGGATTTTCGGGGGGTTGTGTTTCATCATCATCATCATCTAAGTCTTCATTAAAAGTGTCGGTAAAATGTTGTTGCATTGCCTCATAACCTAAAAGTGGATTATTTCCACCAACATCAATACCTAAATTAGGTGTTTCTTCCACAAATGTTTTCTCATTAAGCGCACCCCTAACAGTACGACTACTACTACC
Source organism: Lycium barbarum (assembly GCF_019175385.1). NCBI lineage: Eukaryota > Viridiplantae > Streptophyta > Magnoliopsida > Solanales > Solanaceae > Lycium > Lycium barbarum. The sequence continues at coordinate 21,838,904 of NC_083345.1, read as the reverse complement.
GGCACCACGTCTTAATCTCTTTGACATTATTAAATAGAAATAATTTAAATCACAATCAAATAAATCACAAGAAAATAAATTACAACAAATTAAATTTGCTAGAATTAAATTGCGTAAATTAAATTTCGAAAAATAAATTGCTAGAATTAAATTGCGAAAATTAAAGATAGAGTTGGAACGAAGGTACCAAATTGCCGGATTAATTTCCAACAAAGCGAAGGCGGCTAGAATTGCAAATCCACCAAAGCTACTTCGGATTGTTGCAAAATCACCAACTCCACCAACAATATTATAATTGCAAAATTAATAATTGAAAGTTGTAACTATAATAAGACTTTCTGGCTAATTATTGCAAAATAACTATAATTGAGAGATTGAGATTTGAGAGAAAGATGAAGAAGAGTGAATTGAAATGAAAATGAAGAAGGGTTTATATAGGGGTGGGGGAGGGGTTAAAGTGTTAAAAAAAAAAATTTGGGGGCCAAAAATTAAGAAAATGACCGTTTGGCAACGACCATTTTTGCAAATGGACCGTTGCCAACGGTCCATTACCGAGGCCCAACGGCTCTTTCCTTTTTTTTTTTTTTTTTTTTTTTTAATTTTAACCGGTTTAACCGGTTCCGGTTAAAATTTTTTTGGAAGCGGACCGGTAAACTAATATCCGATTAACCGGTTATATCGGTTCCGGTTCCGATTTAACCGGTCCGGTTACCGGTTAAAACCAGTTACAATGAACCGGTTGACACCTTTAGTTGATAGTATGTTTAAAAGTTGGGAAAAAAACTTGTGAAAGTTGGAGTCATTCGAATCAGTATTTGAATAAAGGAAAAATGAATTAGGGAAAAAGGGTAAATATACCCCTCAATTTTGTAATATAGAGCAAATATACTCCTCGTTAAAAAAATGCTGCAAATATGTCCTCGCCGTTACACGAATGTGCATATATAACCTTTTCATTAACAGAGACAAATTTTTGGAATTAAAAATCATTTACTCCTCTTTTAAAATTAAAAACTCGATTTTTCCTTTTAAAAATCACTGACCCATTATCTTCTAATTTGCACCGGGCTGCCCAATAATGGACACAAATTAAGACCGTGATATATACAACACATGATGTAGACTAAAAGTATGGAAGCGATCTATGATAAAAACCAATTTGGTTTGCCGACCTTGTGAATGAAATTAGAAGTAAGCTGCGCATCTTTAGCAGCCACAACAGATGCATGTTCCACTGCTACAGCTGCTTCTTTGAGTATACTATTTTCCGGCAGCTTCTCGGCGACCCCTGTCATTACATTTTCCGTTTGGATCGGGTCAAGGATAAAAGGTTACGGGTCAGTGATTTTTTTAAAGGAAAAAAAATAATTTTTAATTTGGGAAAATACATTAAACCCCTCCCCAACGTATAGCCGGATTAATTATGAGGAGAAAGAAGAAGAAAGAGAAAAATAAGAAAGAAGAAGAAAGAGAAGGAGGGTGGGGATGGGTGAGAGGATAAAATATAAATTAATTTTTATTAAAATATCACATTTGGACCATTTTCACTCGTCATATTTTTTTTTTGCCACGTCAGCCAAAAATGCTATTAAAATACTGAAAAATTAAGACTGGGGGTAATAGGTCGTCCGCAAAAGTTGGATGCGTCATAATTAATCCGGCTATACGTTAGGGGGGTTTTAATGTATTTTCCCTTTTAATTTTAAAAAAGGAGTAAATAATTTTTAACTCGAAAAATAGGTCCCTGTTAATGAAAATGATATATATGCATCCTTTGTGTAACGACGAGAGCATATTTGTACTACTTTTTTAACGAGAGCCAGGTATATTTGCCCCTTTTCCCTTTAATAAATTATGCAAAAAACTGGATATTTTGTTACACACTAACCAAAGAAATGAGATTTGTATAATCTATTGAAGTAGTATGCATTATAGCAGAACTGTAGGGAGGTATATGCAATTATCCCCAAAACAAAAAGATAGAAACAGTTAAAGCCTAAAGCAAAACACACTCACATGAGTTAAAGAGTCAAAACACTTTCAGCGAAAAAACTCAAATATTTCCGCCAAAATTTGGCGGTCATTCAAAATTCGAAATTCATACCCCAAAAGAAAGACATTGGTAAATGCCAATTCCAGGATTCAATTTCTCTCTCCCTCCAATTTTTCCTCCTCTTCTGCTCTCTTCCTCTCTGCTTGTATCCCCGTTGACCATTACTGCCAAAACCAATACACAACTAAATATCAATTTCAGGTATTTCTTCCTAACCCTAATTTTACTCTTCATTTTTCAAGTATACACCCCCTTATCTTTTTTATCCAACTTCATTTTTTTTCATGTTCTTGAATTTCCTTTATATAAGTAGCTGGTAAAATAATAGTTATGGTGAGAGAACAAAGCATTGAATCATTTTACACTCGTTTAAGGGACTCAGCTCTATCTTCATCATCCACGTCACCATTGCTAGTTTTCCCATCAACTTCTGATGTCGATTCGCTTTGTGCTCTTAAAATAATAGGACACGTTCTTGAATCTGATTCTGTTAGATATGCTTGTTACCCTGTATCGAGTTTTAAAGAGATTTATAAGTATACTGGTGATAATTTAGGTCCAAATGCAGAGGAACCAATTACAATTTTGTTGATTAATTGGGGTTGTCAAAGGGATTTAAAGAAAGTTCTTGAAATTGGTCCGTTAGCTCGTGTTTTCGTAGTGGATAGTCATAGACCTATACATTTGCATAATTTGAGTGAATCCAATGATAGGGTTGTTGTGTTGTATACTAAGGATGATGAGGAACAAGCTGATTTAGCGTACGATTTCGATGTTTCTGCGTTGGCGAATGCTAGTGATTTGAATAGTGATGATGAGTTTGAAGACGAATCGGATAGTGAGGATGAAAATGAGAGTGATAGTGAAGAGGAGGAAGATGGAGGTGGGACGAGGAGGAAGAAGAGGAGGGTGGAAAATGTGAGTGACCTGGTTAAGGTTTTCGGGAAATTGAAGAGGGAATACTATTATATGGGTACGTTCCATGGGAAGCCATCGGGTTGCTTGATGTATGAGTTGTCACATTTCTTGAGAAAGAATACTAACGCGTTGCTTTGGTTGGCGTGTGTAGCTTTAACTGATCAGTTTGTTCATGAGCGGTTAACTGATGAGCGGTATCAGGCTGGTGTAATGGAGCTAGAACAGCATATTAACAGCTCGGGTAATTTAGATTCTATTACCTCGGTTACTCTTAAGGATGGAACAAAGGTGACAGCACCGAATTCTTCAAGGATTGCGTATGAGTATGAACCCAGGCTTATGTTGTTACAAGAATGGAACTTGTTTGATTCGATGCTGTGTTCATCCTACATTGCGACTAAATTGAAGACGTGGAGTGATAATGGGATTAAGAAGATGCAGCTTCTTTTAGCTCGAATGGGTTTTGCACGTGAGGAATGCAAACAAAAGTTTCAGTACATGAGTATTGAGATCAAGAGGAGAATGAAGGACATGTTTGAACAATATTTACCGGAATTTGGGCTTACTGATTTCTATTATAGAGGTTTCTTGCTTCTTCATGGGTACAGTTCGAAAGTTTCAGCAGCAGATGTAGTGTATGGGGTTACTGCACTTCTAGAAGCATCTGTAGAGTCAGATGGCTCGTGTGCTTCCAGACAGTTTGGGGAGGCTTATGACTCGTTATCCTTGACCAAGCTTGACAAGTTGGAAACTGGAATGCGACAAGCAATAAAGGTTCAAAGGGCAATTCTTAGACAAGGCAGTGCAGCGATAACCAAGAAAGGTTCTATAAGAAGTGGGAGTAAATTTAGGTGGGTGAAGCTTGAAGACTCGGCAGATGCAAAGCTCCTGTGTCATCCTCAGGCTTTAACTAAATTTGGTTACTTTCTGATGGATGCTTTACGTGAGAAAGGAGCAAGGATGAAACCATTGATCTGTGTTTGCTACACTGAGGAACGAACCAAAGTGTTGATTGTAGCAATATGTGGGAAGCCAAGGCTTGGTGCAGTCCAAGGAAATGCATTTGGGCTTGCGTTCAGAAGTTCAGCTGAAGAAACAGGAGCTGAGTTCTTTCATGAACTATTTGAATCGTCGTGGATAGTTTTGGATGCAGCTGCTGTCAATTCGTTCATGATCAGGCTAACAGAGAAACTTTTGTAATGAGGTTTATTCAAACAAGCTTTCTTTTTACCATTTAACTGTAATTCTGGTCTTCAGGCGTTTGTTGTTTACTGTGAGCAAGCTCCCTCACATTGTACTCATCTAAAATAATTCATTAGTTATCAACTTAATTCACATATGTAACCAAGTTGGCTGCTAGTCTTCATTGTTTGTTACTACACTTATTTTCTATGTTGCTTGGACTCTCCAAATGACTGCCACGCCCTCATGTCAGATCCTCTAAAATGCACTAGTTTTGGAGGATCCAACACGCCCCAGACAACATTTTAAAGACTTTGAGCAACATAGCTTATTTTCGCTTGTATTTAGTTTAATCATGTTGAAGCTACTATCATATAACGCTATGCTTCTAACTCTGTTTGTATCCTTTCTGTTTGATCTCCTTACTATTAGACTGTGTGTTTGCACATAAATCTTTGTGTATTTTAACATGAATTTGTAGAAGCTACTATCAGTTTTGTTGTGGTATGGCGACTATCACAATTGATGCAACTTTATGACTTGTCATTCATTTTGTTGTTTGAGCTAGTATTGTCGGCTGACTGAACCACTTACATGTACTCTGGCCTTTACATCAGCATACTGCCTGTAGTTGTGTGAGATCACTGTCTTTCATTTTTTCATCCTAAATGTGATCCTGCAATTGATGCAAAAGGTAGTAGTCAAAAACTATTCCCCTCACAATTTGGACTGCTTAGCTTGAGTGCTTGCTGGCAAAGATTAAGCCATTAAAGTTTCAAGAAGCTATTATTGAATTGAATAGGTTTAATAGCACTTAAAATGCGTGAATAGAAGGAGTTCAAAAGATAAAATTTGGTGAGAAAAAGCCCAAAACAGTCCCTTAGGTTTGGACCATTACTCGAAGTTGTCCCTATACTTAACATGGATCATAAGTAGTCCTTCAAGTATTCAGAACTAGTTCTCTTTTGATCCTTGTCCAACACTACCAGTAAAAGCTAACTGATCTATCAATGCAAGGGCCACCTTAGCTTTATCTCTGGAAGTAACTTTCTTGGAGGCAGCATCACCTCTTAAGAGATATTTTTCTCTGATCCTTCCCAATTGTGCCTTTAGAGGCTGTTTCTTAAGAATCCTGCTCATTGTGAGTCACAATTAGTTGACCTTTGGATGCCAAAGCTTCTTGAGTCCTGCTTACCATTGCCTTTAGAGGCTACTTTTTTCATAGCCAGCTCATTTCACTTTCACTTCAGTGGCTTCATTTGCCTTAATCTCCTCTTTTTCACTTTTTTAAATTTCTTGGTTGTCTGTCTACATCACACCCCTTGGGGTGCGGCCCTTCTCCAAACCCTGCTGACGTTGGATGCTTTGTGTACTGGACATGCCTTTTTTTCTCCATTTCCTTCATACTCATCTTCTTCATTTGTCTCCTACATTATCTTTACTGTACCACCTGTTTAATTTTCCTAGTTCCCCATTTTTCCCCCATTTTCTTGGTCATTATCTTCACTCTTACCACTTGCATCTTCTTCTTCTCTCTTTTTTACCCCTATTTTAGCTAATCTTTTGCTACACCTGCAGCACCTCTCATCTTTTTTATTCTGTTTATATCCATTTTCTTCACTGTTACTAAGAGCATCCTTTTCATTCTTTCATTGTGATTGTCTTCATCATCTCCTTCCATCATTGCATCTGTTTGACTATATTTGTTTTCTGTTAAGAATACTCTCCATTCTGCATTTCAACTTTAGCTTCTTTTTACTTCCTGTACTGCACTTCCATTGTCTTGGAAAAGCTGTGATCAGGCTTCGCGAAATTTCTCTCTCTGCTGCCACTTGCTTCCTGCTTCCGGACAGCTTCAGCAGCATTGTCATCTTTGGAAACTGAAGTTCATATCACCAACTCTACTGCTTGAAATTAAAGGCTGTTAAAACTGCAAAGATGGGAGTATAACATGAACTTGCTTGGCATGCGATAGGTCTGTTTGATTTTAACGGTACTGATGGAAAAGGACCAAACATGCACCAGTTTTAAATAGTTGATGGACAATTAGTATTCCATGTTATAGAATAAGGAATATCTTGAGTAATGCTCCACACTTAGGGACTATTTCGGGCTGTTTTCCCAGATACAAGAACATGAAATATTAAAGATGAGGATGGACTAATGTATACAGAAACAAGATATATTTAATCAGTGTTCTTTGAAAGGTGTTATGAATGGTCAATTAGATAACCAACTATATAGGCTGTTAGATTTATGCACTCGAACCTTCATCATGTTAATTTCAAAAGCTTTCAGTTCTTCACATATGTGCAACTTGCTAAATTGTTACTTCCTTTTTTTTTTTTTTTTTTGGGATCAGGAAGAGCATGTTTAGCATCTCAAATGGGGGAATAGAGCTAGTCCAAGTTTGTGTGACTCACCAACCTGTCCAAAAATTGAAAGGTTGAGTCATGAGAGTGATTTGTAGCTATTAGTCTATCACAATGAGTTGCATGACTTGGATCTCGGTTGACCCATTCAAGGTTTTAGAATGGTGATTAAAAAACTAACAATGCGTTCTCAATCCTGTCATTTTAATGTTTAAGTTGAACATACTCTATAAATACTTAAGTCTATAGCCAAAAATAAAATAATTTTTAAGTAAATTGACATAAATATTCTCAGTTTGACTCCTCGAATTTCAACCAACATCGTAAGGGTATAAATAATTGGGAACTATGGATGGGGGTAATTAAGCGATTCATCTTTTTTCCCTTTTGGATACAAAGGTTTGAAGCCCTAATGATGAAAATTCATCCTTCTCAATTTATACATTTTTTATTCATGATATTCACACACTAATACTATTATATTCAACTTTGGCAGTTTTTAAATTCCAGTTCATTCGCCTTTGCAAATTTTAAACTTTTGATTTTTGATACAATATGTCCTCAGTCCAAACAATAATTTAAAAATGTTCTTCCATGATTAACTGTAATATATCAGTTAAATTATTATAAAACTCTAAATCTAATTTGTGCCATAAACGAAGAGAACATGCTTTCGTTGTAAAGAACAAAAAGTAGACCAATTTTCAAACAACGACTCCTCGACTAGAATTAAAGCACCATTTCCAAAACAATCACCAGTATATTAGAGTAGCACATCGAAATTCTCAATTGAGAAGGAGAAAGTAGCACGTAGTGTTGTCACCAATCATGCAGTACCTTGAGGGATCGTTTTGGTTGGTCAAACAAGGTTATCCCACGATTAACTACCTCGAGATTAGTTAATTTACAAACATAACACTACAATCTCAAAATTTGTTATATTGCGATTTTATTCTAACTAAATGTGGAATAAATTCATCTCAAATTTAATCCCGAAATTAATTATCTTATCCCTCATACAAAGCGAATCTAAGGAGCTGTTTGGACATGATTTGAGATCATGATGATTTGAAGTTGAAGTTTTATTTGAACATGTAATTTGAATTTCTTAAATTGTATTTTTTCTTATAGTGTGAAAACTATCAAAACTTTCCCAATTCTTATACAATCTTACCAAATGAGCAAGTCATAATTTATAACATAATTAATACGCTACTAGAAGGCCTTTCTAAAAAAATACAACATCAGTTGATCAAATTTAGTTCGATAAAATGAAAAATTGAACATGAGTTGTAATGTAACTATTCTTTAATATAATCTTCCCACATAGTTGGTAAGAGTAAATTTGTTATAAATATACTACCAACTTGTAGATTTTTTAATATTTGATATAAATAATTGATAAATATGATTGATAAATATACATACCAACTTATGGATCTATTTTTACAAAATATAAATTTATTGATCAATTTTTATATTTAAAATCATAATTTGACTTCCCAAAGAAATTTCATCTCGTAAGATAAAATCGCATATCCAAACTGATTTCATAATCATCAGATGAAATTGCAATGTCCAAACGCCTATTAAGAGTAAAACTTACATGAACCCTTAGAAAGAAAAAGAAAAAGAAAAATGAAATTGAGCAACACGTTACACGCTGGTAAGTTCATAAGTCCATGCGCATCGCAAAAAGGAATTTTTATACTGTACTGTAGAACCGTTTACCCAATAATTGCCGAAAAGTACATTTATTTTGTATATTAATGTGCATGTATATAAAAGAAACATTTTATACTTCCTGCGTCCCAAAATACTTGTCTTCGTTTTTCATTCACATGCCTTTTCAGAAAGTATTTATAAGGATAACATTTTGAGATTTTACTCTCTTAACATATTTTATTATGTATCTCTTCTCAAAAAAAAAGAAAAAAATTCTTCCCTCAATGATGAGACTTAAATGTTACAATGAGAACTCACAAAATCAGTCCATCAAAGGTAAAATTAAAAACAAAATTAATTTTATCTTGATTAAATAAGATGACAAATATTTTAGGATATATATTTTTAGTAAGGACGACAAATATTTTGGAATGGAAGGAGTACATTTTTGTATACTTGGAAATAAGGACAAATTATTTACCTTAGATAGGAAGGTATGAAGGTCGAGAATTGGAGTAGAAGGTTACTCCCCCGGATCAAAAAAAACGTCCACTTAGTTTTTTTCTTCTTAGGTAAAAAAGAGTGTGCACTTAGCAAATCAAGAAAGAATTAACCTTATTTTTTTAGATTTACTCCTATTAAGTGCTATATGATCAAATCTCAATACCTATTTAATTAGAGATAGTTTAGTCAAATTACCTATTTTTGTCTAGAAATTAGTATTTTTTTAAAGGGTGTGCAAATGACTAAGTGGATAATTGTTTTGATCCGGAGGAAGTAGTAGGTAGTGAAATTCAATTATCGCGTAGTCTCTTATATTTCCATGTGTATTACTATTTAATGCTTTATTTGTTTGCCTCTTGTTATTAACAATATAATTTAGTACTCACGTAATTTCTTCCTTTTCAATGTGCATCACCATCTATTGAACATTTTCATTGTATCTTACTATTTTAATGCTATACTTTTTTGTATTTGGTTCAAAGTAATTTTCCGTTCCTTTCATTTTTTTTCCTCCTCTTTCTTTCTCTTTTCCTTTCTTTGAGTCGAAAGTCTTTCGAAAACAGTTTCTTTACCTCATAAAAATAAAAATAAAATCTGCATACATCCTAACCTCCCAACTTCGACTAGCAGTACCACAATAGATATGTTGCTGTTGTGATTATTTTGACCGAACAACCACATAGGTGAAAAGACACACGTTCAAAGAAAGGAGGTTCGTGTGTTCACACGGCTACAAGACCAAAGGAATTTTGGAACACCTTTTGCGTGTCTACGTGTCATCACATAGCGCATCACCCCCACCCCCCCCAAAAAAAATAAAATAAACAAAACAAAAAAACAGCAAAAAAAAAAAAAAAAAAAACAAAAAGAAAAAGAAAAAAGAAGAACACAACACATTTGTGAAGAATATATATGAGCAATCTTTCTATTTTATCAAGATTCACTTACCATTTTTCTCTCCCAAAATAAAAATATTTCATTTTCTGTAAACCCTAAACAGCGTTTCTCTCTCTCTCTCTCTCTCTCTCTCTCTCTATGACTACTTGATGAACCATTGGTGATCAAAATTATCGGTTTACTTGCTTAATTTTTGGTTAGATTTTTCTACCGATCCTTTCTATTCTGTTTATTTTTTTTTGATTTTTGATTTTTCTTGTGTTGTTATAAGTTTTTTATGCTTAATCGGTGTTTTAATCTGTTGATTTTGGCTAAAGTCGTTGTCTTTTGTTCTTTCTGTTTTTACTTTCAATTTTGCCCCTTGCTTTGTGATCATAAAACTATTTTATCTGTTGCTACAGTTGTATGTGATTTTTGGATAATCTCACCAAATTTGCAGTTTTTTTTTTTTTTTGGAATTATTACTTAATGGTGTAAACTTACCGGTTTGGGAAAGAATATCACTTTCAAATGTATTATTTTTATTGTGTTTTTCTCTTTGTTTATTGCTTAATCTTTTGGTTGTCGGTGTTTTAATCCGTTGATTTTGGCTAACGTTGTTGTCTTTTGTTCCTTCTGTTTTTACTTGCAATTTTTGCCCTTGTGTTTCTGATCGTTTTACTGGAAAACTATTTTATCTGAAGTAAAATCTTGTAGTTGATTTTGTTTCAAAAAAAAAAAAAAAAGAAGAATTTTGTAGTCGATTTGTAGTCGCGACAGTTGTATGCGATTTTTCTGGTAATATCAGCAAATCTGCCGAGTTTCTATGTATTTACTTAATGGTGTAACCTTTACTGGTTTGGGAAAAAATATCACTTGCAATTAGTATTTTTCTTGTTTATTGGATCAGAGTTGAAAGATATTTTCACATGGAATTCTGCCATATCTTTTCTATTTTGTGAATTTGTTGATTTTCTTGTGTTTTTCTCTTCGTTTATCTTTTAATTTTCCAGTTATCGGTGTTTTAATCTGTTGATTTTGGCTAAAGTCAGTTGTCTTTTTGTTCCTTCTATATTTACTTACAATTTTGCCCTTGCGTTTGTGATCGTTTTACTGGAAAACTATTTCATCTGAAGTAGAAGTTTGTAGTGGATTGTAGTTGCCAAAGTTGTATGCTATTTTTTTGAGCAATATCACCAAATTTGCTGAGTTCCTATTTATGAACCTAATGGTGTAACCTTAGGATCCGAGTGTCAGATTTGGCAAATTCTAATTATTGAGATTCGGGGGTGCGAATTCAGGTATGGATACGGATGCTGGGATTCGGCTAATAAAATTCAAAATTATATAAATATAGCTATAAAGATATTCTAAATTTTGAGAGATATTCTATGAGAAGTTGAAAACTTCCATGTATACTGTAAAATTCAATCTTTCATTCTCCAAGATGGGCATTCATTTCCCATGTCTTTAATCGGTTTTATCTTTTATTTTGAGAAATCAAAATCTAAATCCCTCCCCCCCTTAACACACCAAATTTGTTTATGTACTCCGATCAAAGTATCCGAAGTTGGTTGACCGAATCCGAGATGTATCTCGCACTCAGTCTGGTCGGGTTCAGCATCAAAAGTGAAGAGAAGAGTCCGCGCAACTTAGGGTGTAACCTTTACTGGTTTGAGAAAAAATATTACTTTCAATTTATTGGTGCCCATTTGGCCATGAAAATTGTGAAATTTGAAAAAAGTAGTTTTTGTTTTCAAAGTGAAAAATGGTATTTGGAAATTGGAGTTGTGTTTGGCCATGAACACAAATTGGAGTTTATTTTGAATTTTGTGAGTGATTTGGAGTAAAAACAACTTTTTGGTGTTTTTCAATTTCTGGAATTCAACTTCAAGTCGAATTCCGGAATTTTGTGGCCAATCATGATTTCCGGTATTCAACTCCGGAAAAAAGTAAGAAGTATTCATGGCCAAACGTCCATTTAGTTTTCTTGTTTATTTTATCTGAGTTGAAAGATATTTTCAAATGGAACTTTCGGTGTTCTGTTATTGTTGAAGATTGTATGTGGTGTTGATGTTGATTTCAAGACCATATCCAATGAGAAATATGTCTCTTTTTGAATTTGTTATGTAAAATTTGAAAATGATATGAGTAAAGCTGGATGAACTTTTTGTAGTCTTAAGAAAAAGCTGTTTAATTTAGTTTTGCTCAGTATCAAGTCATCAGCTTAAGTGCTCTCAGTATGGCTTGTGAAGATTGCTTTGCTGTTTGCTTAAATACTAGGAGTAATTCCATTCATCTGTTACTTCTTGGTTACATCCATCTGTTTTTTGTACAAATTTATCAAGAGCTTACGTGAAAGTGCATTTTGGAACTTTAAATGCCTGAAGAATGTTTCTTTTTTCCTTATGCATTTGGTGTTTGGAATGACAGGTTTTGAAAAAATTACACCTTTAGTTGATCCAAATTTATTTATGTCCTTATTCCAATTGGATAATTTTGTTCGGTATTGTCCTAGGAGCTATCAGTTCGAAGCTGCTGCTTTTGGGAAGCACAAGGAATCATAGAATGAGCACCCAAGATAGAAGGGCACATCCGATTAGGTACACGAGGAACCACTCAAGAAGGAAGACGGTACTGGATGTAGATCTGAACGTTCCACCCCCATCTGATAATCGGGATCAGGAAGGAACTTCAAGTCGTGTTGTTCCTGGAAATGTGCCAACTACACAAAGAGGTGCTTCTTCGACACCTGCTCCAATTGATGTTGAGGCACTTGATGATGACGTGATAATAATATCTTCGCCAAGGGCACTTGCGGAAGTATGCTCCACTATCCAACTTCAGTGCTTTCCTTTTGCAATTTTTCTGGTGGTGCATTTTATTGTGATTACACTAGTATTTTACCTTACGACTAATTATTTAGAGGTCTTATTGTTTTTCTTTAGGCAAAACACCGCTCCATGAGGACCCGTGAACAGGTTATCCTCGTTGATGAGGATTCTGGTAATTTACTCTTCTTTTAAAAGCTGTTACAGCTGTAGATTGTGTGTACTCATTTTCTGCCTTGAGACTTTATCTTGCTCTAGATATCAAAACTTTCTCGTAACAAACAGCTAGGAAGTACCTCCCTTTGTCCCCTGTACTGGTGTATCTTCTGTTATGTTTAACAACTCTATTTTAGTTGCTGCAGTCACACAGGGGTTCATTTACAATCTATTAGATATGCAGGGCACTGTAAAACCTCTTATCTCCTTGAAGATACCGATTAAATTTAGGATCTAATTGTCTTCATTAAACATATCTGTGTTCTGATTGAACGGAGCATTAGTTTGATGTTTAATGTTGAAATTAAATGCCAAGTAGGAAAATGAATGACCTAAAAATACATCAGCATGAATCTTGATGACGCATAGTGCCCGTTTTCCAGTACTTACATAATATTCTGATGTACTTTTTGTGATCTTTTTGCTTACGGGGAAAATGGGAGGCGATGTAAGTACCATGGGACTATATGGATAGGTTGAGGCATGTGATATGATTCTCTGAATCAGCATTAAAGTGGTTGGATTAATGCCATATTGTGCACTTCTTTCTCCTTGGAGAGCTTGACTTTGACTTTGACTTTTGACTGTTTCATTTGCCTCCCATGGCAAAATGGGCAGGTTGGGTTGAATTTGGGCGGGTCAAAATGGCTTGGTTAATAAATGGACGGGTTATTGACCCACCCAAAAGTTACTTGGGCTGAAATGGGCTGAAAAGCGGGTCAAAACCCAACCCGCCCAACTCTTACTAAGTTTTCATTGCTTTGTTTGTTCTTTTATAAGTTTTTAGTACCTAATAAAATTATTATTTTTCTTTATTATACATAACACATCAAATGAAAAAAGTCTTTTGAAAAATATTTTGACAAGATTTCTCATGGATCAATTTGGGCTAAATATCAGCCCAAATTTTGATGGGCTGAAATGGGTAGGGCTGAAATGGGCTGAGCTAATAAATGGGCGGGTCAATAAACAGCTCAAACTTGGGCGGGCTGGGCGGGTTATGATTATGGGTTAATTTTCCCTCCTCTACTCCCACGAGATTGGTCTGATTGGCTTTTAATTATTGCAGAGGATCGTTTGCCTAAGTCTAACAGTCGCAACAGGCGCAGAAGAATCTCACCCAATCAGTCAACATTGATTGGCGACATTTACATCAACCTAGAAGCAAATAGCAGCTTAAAGGTAACTATTCAAAGGATCTTTTGCCACTTGTGTTGACAACATAATTCCTTTGTCTTTTGCGACAAAGGATGTTTGGTTTGATCTCTTAGCTATTTCTTCTGACTTGTATTGTGTGCCTTTCTTTCTGGCCATTAACTTCTTACATATATGTTATCAATTATCATATCTTAGGTGTCTGCAGTCTGAAAAGGAGAGTAAAACATTTGTTGTAGTCTAGAAGCTTCAACTCTAGGCCAATGTAATTTTTGCATAGTTCTACGGCCTTGTTAGCTAGTCACATTCTCTCTTAGCTGCTTATTTCAAGCGTACAGTTGTTGGTTTTTGAAGTTGTTTACTTTATAGCAGCTTATTCCTTGATTTCAATCTGAATCTTTCATTAGAAATGTCTTATTCCAAGTTTTTGGTTCCATTGTGATCAGTTCTTTTTCATATGGCTTTGTTAACCTAAATATTGGTGTCATCTCTGGGACTTCCATTTATCAGTGCATATCTGACCTGTTTAAGTCTGTTACTTAAAATCTTTTTATGCATGATTTATATTATTCTTGGTCGTTGATGCCAGGCAGTCGATGCACAGATTGCAATACCTCCAAAGCCAAAAGAACCCACATTTAGCTGTCCAGTATGCATGGGAACATTAGTTGAGGAGATGTCAACGAAATGTGGTCACATCTTCTGCAAGGCTTGCATCAAGGCTTCCGTAGCTGCTCAGGGGAAATGTCCTACTTGTAGGAGGAAAATTACCATGAAAGACACCATAAGGGTGTATCTTCCTACCACAACTTGAGATAAAGGTTGGTTTCCCTATCCCAACAAATTCGGGGGTAAAACCCGTCTTCTTCTGTGGTCATTTGGTGCATATTAATGTGGTTTTTATGCCAGAATAGTTACCTAAAACTGGGAAATGTTATTGGGAATAATTGCTTCATAATCGCTTTAATTTTTTTTTCTTTTCAAAAATCGATTCATAATTGCTAGTGGATGAGAAAGAAAATGGTATATTATCTATAAACAGAAATTGAGATAATGACTACATTGATTTGGGTCATGAAGTATCATCGAATTAATGTGAATGCAATCATCCCTACAAGTAACGTTCATTTATGCACAAACAACAGTGTGTTCTATCTACATTACTACTTATATATAGACTCCATTAATCGCCGTCTCCCAATGCCGCTTTCCTGTTTGAGCACCTTTGCGTTTATTGGTGCCTTCTTATTGTTATTTGGAGGTTTCACTTGCATGATGATGCTGGATAGTACTTTCATTAGTGAATCTTGTGAACATGGCTATTTCTGAACCTGCATTCTTTCCTTATAGTAGCTGCAGTAAAAATGATATACTTCTGTTATGAGTTGAGAAACTGGGGTGGCTGAAGTTAATATAATGTGAACAGATGACCCACATATGATAAGAACAATGCTGCAATTGATATTAAACCAAAGACCGGAAAGCCATAGAGCTGTGGGGTGATTGAAGTAGCAGTTATCTTGTGTAATTTGGTACTTCATTTTTTTCTGGATGTTTTGTTTCATCCTATTAAAGCCAAATTTGGGTGGCGGTAACACTCACCAAACTTGAGCCCTCTAAATGGTGTTTTCATTGGATAATCACACCAGGTAGTCTTGGTATGATTCTTTCCTACTCTTCCGGTTGGTGTCATGGTCCTTTCCCCTTATTTTTTTGTTGGGGGGGGGGGGGGGGGTGGTTGATATCAGGGTTTCCAATTTGTAATACGGTGAGCAGAAGGCAAACACGACATGAATTTATGAGTTGTGATGTTAGGCTCATTAGGTTTGAATAATATGTGTTGACCCAATAGTGAGGCACAGTGAGATAGGTCACCCCAAAGTCATCGGCTTACTTTGCAAGCTCTCACCTTTTGCCGTTTTCGTCGCCACTGTCTTAGTGAGTTAGTTCTTCGCTGGAAAAGTTGGCTATTGTGTTTTTTCAGAAAAAGAGCTAGCTATAATGACAACAAAAAGTAAAATAAGTTATGCAAAATTGAAATAAAAAATGGAAAACTTGTCCATCGAATTAGGTGCTTTACAACAGGGAACTCTCTTTTGATTCCAGTTATAGATGCCAAGTTAATTGAATTCATTTTTGGATGTTCATTCAATTTTTTATTCAGATTTTTTTGATGAATTTTTGAGTTGATGATGGAGATTTGTTCTGTTATACTACTGAACAAGTTAATACCTATCTAACAAGTACTCTGTTGTTTCAATTTATGTGTGTTACTTTCCTTTAGTTGGTCCCAGAAAATGTCTCTTTCTATTTAGTAATTTTCTAATTTCAACATTGTCATTTTACCCGTAATAATGACATATCCTTATAGGAAAGACATGATAGAGATTCAAAGAGTATTTTGGTATGTCCTATACACCCTAGTTTAAGTCAATAAGATTTTAAGATTCAAGAGTCTTCTTTACCTTCTTAAACTTCGTAGGCTTGCAATTGAAGTATATAAGGGAGATTTTTGAATCTTGTGGTCTTAAACTAAATGTGTGTAACGTACCAAAATACCCTTTATATCTTGTGGTCTTAAACAGGTAGAATGTTGAATTAGAGAACTACCAAATTTATAGAAAGAGACAATGAGGCATCCTTTTTGAAACAGAGTAAAAAAGCAAAGAAAGAACTTAAAATTGAATTGGATGGTTTATTATTTTTGAGGCATACCTTGTTAGATAGCATTTCATATTCAGTTGAATTTGGTACCCACATAATTGTGTTGATTCAGATTGACACTAATCGACCCAACTATAACGTTGTGGACTTGACACAGATTCTGAATATTAGGACTTAGGCGATTCACCTTCAGTACGACCAAAGCACAACTGTTATGTCCCATTGCCAACCCGAGATGAAGTCGTGCTAAATAATTATTATGTTTTTACGGGTGGTTTCTTTTTTAATCCTTATGGTAAGTTCTTGCTATCTTTGCAGGTAGATGAAAGCATTTCCCATGGCTAACATTTTTTTATCGTGTGTTGCAGGGGTCGGCCACCATTTTATATGGCCGCCTATGGATGAAGTGCTTGTAGAGGCAGCTTCTTGTTAAACTATCTGGGTTGAGGAAATATTGGAGGTTTCAGGAGGGGCATTGTGTGAAATATGATTTTAGTTATTGTTACTGGAAACTTTGGCTGTAGCTAATGCCGTGCTTTTTTCTTTGCTTTCAAAAGACTAGCTAGTGGAAAAGATGAAGTTCGTGAACTTCTGTTTATTGCGTTCTAGTTCCTGTTTAGTAGGACATTTTCAGTTCCGGACTCTTATTGTTAAATCCTAGTGAAACAAACTGTGGAAGGGAAAAACCGAAAAAAGATAGTCGTGTTAAACTCTTTATATTCGAGGGGAAATCTGTGTCCAGGCTGTTGATGGCAAAGTTATATCTTATGTTTACAATCAGGTTGTCAAAATGCCATACTGTCAGTGTTTCATTTTGATGTTGGTAATTTTACAATGAACTTTTTTTTATACTATCAAAATATAAGCAGGTAGAGTGTGTTGATGCAGTCAATTACGGGTGTACATGGACTGGGTTGGTTCGGGTTTTTTAAAGACCAAATCAATTGCATCGGATTTTTAAATCTATAAATCAAATCAAACCAATAAAAGTCGGGTTTTTCAATTTCGGGTTTTCTCGATTTTTTCGGTTGCTCGGGGTTTTCGGATTTTTTTCGATAAAGTCTTCGTACAAAACATATAACTTATACTTCAAATATTTCTTTAGTCCTAGTAAAGATACAACGATAATTAAGATATTTATTAAGAAAATAACACAAAACGTGATGAGAGATGACATTGTACTAAAATATTCAACGAAAAAATTAATGAAATTGCATAAAATAAAATTATCATAATCTAAAAGTACTAAGTCATGCTACAATAAATACAACTAATTTATAAGACATGTAAAAAATGATCATAATCTAAAAGTACTAAGTTATGCTAAAATAAGTACGGCTACTAAGTATTAATTACATGACTAAATATTAAAGAAAAAAATAAAATTAAGTTATGCATTTTCACTTTCTAAACTAATATAAAACTAAAGAATAATATCAAAATTATTGTCATTCCAGTGTTAGATATGAATTTCTTTTGTTAGCATTAGTATTGATTTGATTTTTGTTGAGTTTTATTTGAGTTACTAATATCATTGGGCTACAAAACTTATTAAACCATTCAAAAGTCTAATTCCAAGCTTGAAATAATATGTTAAAATACAAAAAATTATGAAAAAGTTAAAGAAACATTTATAAATTACATTATAAATAAATATTTCTATGTATAAAATGTGTTTGAAATTTTATAAATGTAATGTCGGGTTGGTTTAATTCGGTTTGACTTTTTTTAGTTAAAACCAAACCAAACCAATAGTGTTCGGGGTTTTTCTTTTTAAAACCAAACCAAGTCAAACCAAATCACTAATCGGGTTGTTTTCTCGGTTTGGTTCGGATTATCGGTTTGGTGCGATTTGTCGGTTTGCTTTGCACACCCCTACAGTCAATAATGATTCCTACATGATTTTTACATGGAAGACGCTAAAAATAAAAATATAT